>NC_140168.1:137683619-137926119 GCF_963971535.1 Notolepis coatsorum | reverse complement strand
CTTGCCCCTGACTGCAGAGCTCACTCTCTCACACTGTCTGGCACACTCACTCGGTCGCATACACACCCACACACACACACACACACACACACACACACACACACACACACACACACACACACACACACACACACACACACACACACACACACACACACACACACACACACACACACACACACACACACACACACACATACACACATACACACACACACACACACACACACATACACACACACACACACACACACACACACACACACACACACACACACTCACACACACACAAACACACACACTCCTGTCTGCAACGGCGGAGGAGAGTCAGACTGAGAGACATAGAAGCAGCTGGGTGCTGCGCTGTTTTAAGTGAGCATGGCCTATTGAATTGATTGATTGATTGATTGATTGATTGATTGATTGATTGATTGATTGATTGATTGATTGATTGATTGATTGATTGATTGATTGATTGATTGATTGATTGATAATTTTATTACTGTCCGCCTGGTTTCCAACTGGTTAAGTTTAGGCCCTCTTTCGAAGTTGGTTAAGGTTAGAGTTTGTCTTTAGAGCAGGGCGATAGACCACCAGCCCTGGTTCCAAACTCCTTCCAAACCAACTTTGAAAGAGGGCCTAAACTTAACCAGTTGGAAACAAGGCGGACAGTAATAAAATTAGCAATCAATCAATTCAATAACCCACGCTCACTTAAAACAGTGCACCTCCCAGCTGCTTCTATAGAAAGTAGGTTTAAAAAATAAAATAAAAAATAGGGCGAAGAAAACTTTTGTTTCCTATAGGGCAAAGAAAACTTTTTTTAATTTGTTTTACCTACTTTCTATAGAAGCATCTAAGAATGAAGTTCTATAGAAAGTAGGTTAAAAACTAAAGAAAAGTTGGATGTGTTAGTTGGTTGGATGTCTTAGTTGAAAGACAGTTGGATGTGTAATTCGTTGGATGTCTAGGTGAAAGACAGTTGGATGTGTTAGTTCGTTGGATGTCTTAGTTGAGAGACAGTTGGATGTGTTAGTTTGCTGGATGTTGCTGGATGTCTTACTGAGAACAGTTGGATGCACTTCCGAGCTGCTTCCACATGGAGGCAACTTCTCTTTTTTGTTGTTGTGGGAACTACTTTTTGTGGTGGATGGTTTTTTCAATAAATCTTCGATTAATGTGTGTTTATTGTATAGCAATAAGGTTGGATGAATGTGGCAGTTGTATAAAAGCATTACACGACTTGCAGTCGTGATTTGTGAAAAATAAACCATGCCTAGGGGGGTCTAACGACCACCCCTAGGCATGGTTTATTTTTCACAAACCACTCCTGCGCGTGATGTAATGCTTAAGTATATGATAATGATAATTTAAGAGGGAGAGGGAATCTCAAACAACCAATGGTACACACCACGCTGAAAAGCATGTGCATATCGGTGTGTGGAGTGAAGTTGTGGAATAATTTACCCGAATACATCAAACTGAGTAAACATGTGGCACAATTTAAAAAGCAGCAAAAAAATTTAAAGAATACAGAAATGAGTAGTGAGGATAAACAAAATTATGTTATATTGTGTATGTAGTGATGTACTATATTCACTGCAGTCAAGTCAATCATGTTTTTTATTGTAAACTTTTAATATAAGTAAAAATAATATACTATATTGTAATATACTAAATGATGTAAATTCTAGTCATATTAATGGAAGAACAAATACAAATGTAAGGGGGTAGGGATCAATAAGCTAAGCTTCCCTCTACTCCTTTTTTTGGACATGTCTGCTAACCAAACACAATGCTCTTTTGTTTATAATTCCTGTTTTTTCTTTGTTCTTTTTTTAAATGTTTTTTTCCTTTAAGGATTTTTTTAATTTGTTGTTATGATTGTTTGGTCTGACGGATCAAGACAATGTGAGTTGTTTGAAGAAATAAGAAGAATAACATGTCCAAGAAATAAACTTTTCAGTCATTCATTCATTCATTCATTCATTCATTCATTCATTCATTCATTCATTCATTCATTCATTCATTCATTCATGATCCTTCTTTATAAATATGTATACACCTGTGTATGATCCTTCTATATAAATATGTATACACCTGTATATGATCCTTCTATATAAATATGTATATACCTGTATATGATCCTTCTATATAAATATGTATATACCTGTATATGATCCTTCTATATAAATATGTATACACCTGTATATGATCCTGTTCTATATAAATATGTATACACCTGTATATGATCCTTCTATATAAATATGTATACACCTGTATATGATCCTTCCCTATAAATATGTATACACCTGTATATGATTCTTCTATATAAATATGTATACACCAGTATGATCCTTCTATATAAATATGTATACACCAGTTTATGATCCTTCTATATAAATATGTATACACCTGCATATGATCCTTCTATGTATACACCTGTATATGATCCTTCTATATAAATATGCATACACCTGTATATGATCCTTCCTTCTATATACCTACTATACACCAGCGTATTTAGATTTTAGAAAAACTGGGCTTTTGAGGTGATGAAATCACTGCGCCCAGGAAGCAGTAGTTTGACAAAAAATAGTTCAGAGTATATATCTGCTTACGAAAATGTCTAATAATATTTTTTTTATTTCTCCACATGGTAAATACACAGGTACACCTGCATATAACTCAAGGGTGCATGTAGTCTTTTACCAACACACTTGCAGTTCCGCGTTCGGGTTCTGCGATCTGATTGGCCACTGACTTTTCTCTTTACGCCCAATCGCTTTACGCTATTTCTGCCTCTAACACCCTGCTTCAGGATCACGTAGCTCATTGGTCAAATAACAATTCGGTTAAGGTTCATTAAGAGAGAGAGAAAACACTGCTTTAAGGAAAACAGCTTCTCCCAGACTTTCGACAGGGTTTTAAAGCAAAGGCTACGTGTCTTTTTGTTCTCCACCGACAAAATACAGCATTTGTTTTCTTGAAAAGTATAGATATTACTATACGCTAACATAATCACGCTGCTGTTATACAGCAACTTGGACAGTAGTTGAATGAGAACCTGCGAGGCGGCAGCTACGTGATCCTGAAGCAGGCTGTTAGAGGCAAAAATAGCGTAACGCGATTGGGCGTAGAGAGAAACGTCAGTGGCCAATCAGATCGCAGAACCCGAACGCGGAACTGCAAGTGTGTTGGTAAAAGACTACATCTCTCCAGCGTAGATGGCAAATAATATTTCCCAAAAAGTTGCCGTGTTCTTTTAAGGACTGTTGGAGTTCACTCCATGAGCTAGAGGGGCATCATAGCAAAATGCAGATTGACCCTGTTTAGAGCAAACTCTGGGGATCTTAAAGACCCTGTATTGTTGTACAATAATACTGTTGTTGTATATTACATGAGATGGCGCCCTCCACGCTCACCACGCTGTTCTCACGGTAGGCAAATTGGTGTTTATCCAGTGAGGTTGAAAGGTCAGATAGCATATTTACTCAGTAGCTTTGCATATATATTCCATATAATGACTTGCACCTTGCACTCTGGTTAGATGCCAACTTATTTTTGTTGTACTGTACTTGTGCTGTTAAATGATACATTTTAATCCAATCTAATGTAATTTAAAACAGTGTTTAGCTACTGAAACAGAGAGACAGACTCGATGTTTGTTCTAATCAACTTGTTTCCTTGAGAAAACCCATCATTAAAACCATATCCTTCCCAAGCAGTTGCCATACTTACAAAGTTGATGTTTAAGTAAGGGATAATGTATAGCTACAAGGTCATTGTCGCAAAATAATTGACCGACACAGAGTTTAAAATACAGAGGCGCAGCGCCGAGGTGTTTTAAACGTCAGTGAAGGTCAATAATTTTACGACAATGATCGAGTATAGCTATACATCATCCCGCTTATTACATTGCTAACTTACTAACAAATATACCTAATTCATTGTACACCATCGACAAGACGAGATCAAATGCAAACACAGTTGTTCTGTGGCTCTGTCAGCCCAAATAAAGTGATTATTATTATCGGCAGTCGGCAGGTCTGTGGTCTGATTGCACTGATGACTGAGTGCAGCTGTGCATATGCTGAGCAGCACTGATACAGTGTTGTAGTGGGCTTGATTGCGAACAGCTGCGCACAGCGGTCATTATTGCTTGGCAGAGGTCCGTTATGTAAGGGATAATGTATAGCTACGAGGTCATTGTCGCAAAATAATTGACCGACACGGAGTTTAAAATACCGAGGCGCCGCGCCGAGGTGTTTTAAACGTAGTGAAGGTCAATTATTTTGCGACAATGACCGAGTATAGCTATACATTATCCCGCTTATTACATGGCTAACTTACTAACAATATACCTAATTCATTTTACATCGACTCGCAACACTGGTTCTGGCTGCGTTCTGGCTCCGCTCGTCGCTCCGCCCCCTGTCATCGCCGGCAGCAGAACACCGGCAGTGTCTAATTGCACTGAAACAGTGTGTGTCAGTGGGGCTTGATTGCGAACAGCTGCGCACAGCGGTCATTATTGTCCCACAGCGGTCATTATTGTCTGATAATGACCGCTGTCGGGGGGCTATTGACCAATCACAAGCAAGCATTTCGGCGAATGTGAAAACGCCATGTAATAACGTGTGATAACGGACCTCTGACGCGCGCTATTGACCAATCACAAGCAAGCATTTTGGCGATTGTGAAAACGCCATGTAATAATAATGTTTAATGATGTTACATTAATATCTCCTCTTGTTGAACATAATAATGCTAGCAATAATTCCATCATGTCTTTGGCCGTCGACTAAAGACACACTTCTTCAATCAATACCTAAAAAAATAAATGATAAAAAATTAATAAATAACCCTATCTAACCTTACTGTCATGCACTTGTCCTAATAAACTAACCTACACTGTAGCACTCAACACTTTGATGAACATTGTTACTCAGCTGATAAGAGTTGTACCCTTCCTCCTGTCTTATTGTATAAAACTTGTAAGTCGCTTTGGATAAAAGCGTCAGCTAAATGACTAAATGTAAATGTAAATGTTTAATTGATTCCCACAAACAATGCATGCTTTAGAGGATAGGCCTGCATTCTAGCAACGATCGTTGTGTCACTGTAGAAAATCTGAACTAAAGCCCATTAATTAAATAATTTAGACTATTCCTCCGTCTCATTCTACAGGAGACCTAACCTATATATATATATTTTTTTTTTTAACAAATGTTTTTCATTTTCCCTTTTTTTAACATGAAACAAGACAAACAATACAGTAATAGTAATAATCAATGATAAATCACAGGACAATAACAGAAATAATAATAACAATAATGACTGTCCAGTAATTAAATCAGAATGAATGTAGATTAAAAGACATAAAAATAATAAATACAATACATGGGCTCTTGCTCGCTCCCCCCCCCCCCCCCCCACCCCCCCTCAGGACCCCCACTTGGACTATACATCCACTACTTCATTTAACATCAGAAAATTACAAATTGTAGATATGCGTTCCTTTATCTTCTACACCACAGCTACCCAGACTGCTATGCTGGCTTCATTAACACCTACAATGCGTGCAGTGGATATCTCTAGATAAATCACATCGAGATAGGTAAGAACCCATACCTTTCGGCACATTTTATCCGGTTGAATCCAGCGTGACGCTATCAACTTTTTGGCAGCCGTAAGACCCACCAAAATGAGTCTCTTTACATGTACAGAGGTCGATAACTGAGAAACATCATTCAACAACAATACAGAAGGCAGTGTAGGTATGGTAATAGAGAAAAAATTCTGACAATTGAGTGGTGACATTTTCCCAGAAAGTCTTGACAGAGGGCATTCCCAATACATATGCATATATGTACCAATAGCATCGTTTGAACACAAGGAGCATCGAGAGTCCGGTCTGAGACCCATTAGGTGCAATCGTCTAGGGGTCAGGTAAGTCCTATGAACAACATTAAGATTAATCTGTTGGTGATCTGGGTTGCGTGATGATAGCCGAACATTTTCCCAGACTGCATCCCAATCAAAATCTACTTCCAGGTTTGGGATATCCTTCCTCCAAACCGAGTCTAGGGGAAGGACCTTATATGAGGACGTAAGTAAGTGGCGATAAAAGTCAGAGACGTAGCCTCTTGACGTCTCCATGTCATAAAAGAATTTGTGAAATCTGTGGTGCTCAAGTGGAATATCTAATGGGACTCCGTGAGCCCTCAAAGCTGCTCTTATTTGTAGATAGAAGAGATAAGTGGAACTGGTGAGGTTAAATTTGTTGAATATATCTCGATAACTGCGGAGACCATGGTCATCGAAGATATCCCCCAATGTGTGTATGCCTTTGTGGTAAATTGTTTAAATCAAAATTCCCAGTTTACAGGTCTACAGGACCAGGCTTGGTCAGTAAACCAAATGGCCTTCTCTATAATCTATTTCAAATAGGAGACCGACCATGCTATTTAGGCTATTTAGGCCTTGGGGGTAGATCGCAGTAAACAGATAAAAAATTGTCCACTGTGGTAAAAACCCTTTTTCCCCCCGCCAAGCACATTCTAAAAAGTGAAGATAGAGTCATTTATTATCTTTAAAATAGATGGCCGGACGAAACTCAAATATCCCCAACAGAAACGAACAGGAAACTAGGAGGGTAAAATACCTTAGGATAATAAACTAGCGTTTGGAGGTTAGGAATACAGTGAAAGGTCAAAAGTCTTGTTTATACTAGTCTGACACCGACAGTTGGTTCACCAGGAAGCCCTGGGAGGCTGAGTTAATCAAGGACCTCAAATCTTTATGATGCAGTTAAGCCAGCAGGAGAGTGGGGGAGACTCAGGTCTATGGAGAAAACCATGTGGTGATTAAGGGTTTTAGCTCTAACCAAAAATACACAGAAATAAAGTATTATATATATTAAGATTAGCCTGGAAGGGATTGGGTTTTTAGTATGATTCAGTTTAAAACTAAACAAGAAACAAATTGATCTATTGAAAGTTAAATTAAGCTATAAACATTATAGAGTAACATTAGATGTTGGATTACAATGCTGGAGTATTTGAAAAAGGGTAAAAACTAAAGCCAAAGATACCACTTTATGTTATGTAGAACAATAAGCAAGGACAGATCAATAAATAGGTTTAAATAGCTGTAGAAGGCTCCAGATTTCGGGAAAACCATTAAACTAATATAGTTAGACATAATTAGGAAGTAATCTGTAAGGTTTAATCCTCACAAAACAATGTAACACATAGGAATAGTGATTTTTAGCAAACTGCTGATGGATGAAAATAGTAATTATAGTGACTGCCCTCGAGTGACGGCAAAACTTAGTCTAACAACTCAGTACTACCTTAAAAGGATACGTTTCTCAAAAACAAGATGACGTGTTCACCAAATGGATGCCATCTTAAGTAATTCAGCCAATCAGAGAAAACCAGGCTCCTGGGCCTACGTCACTTGACGGGAGAGGACCAGGGGGGTGGTTTTAGTTCTTAAGGCAGGGGGGCTGAATGGGAGAGACACACAGACGGAGACGCAGAGAGAGACGCTGAGACGACTTGATCCCGGGAGAATCTTCCACCGAACAGTTCGAGAAAAGAGACACGAACCAGAAGCCCTCCTGAAGACTGATTTAGAATAGAAGTAATTCATGCTGTAAAGACTGATGATTAAGCTGTGGTTTTCATTAAAACACAGAGAGAGTTCTGGTTGAACCCGATGCGCCTGTCTCAACTCCAACTTATTCCAAAACGGACCAATCGAATGAATGAAAAACGTGTTCTTCAGCGCAGAGCAGAGACAGCTCCACTATACTGCCCTGTCAAGGCAGACTGCAGTAACTTCAAAAAAGTGAAACTGAGAAAAATGGCTTTAAAGTTTTTTGACTTGCCATCCAAAATGTGTTATAGGTAGATAGATGATAGTACCCAGATTTAACATGTATTAATGAAGTAATCTTTAGGCATACAAAAATATGACATAATTATTTTAATTAACCCCCAAAAAGCAGATACTGCACTCTGCTGCACAGTTCCCTTAAATAATTATACAGGTAATGTACAGGCAAATTGCAGTAACTTCAAATACAATGTTGTTTTCCCTCCAGCTTTCATAACTTAACCTAGCCATTTTATTTGGATCATCATCATTCCAATATATTCAGGTGTTAAATTTCATTTTCAAAATGGCTAGGTTAAGTTATGAAAGCTGGAGGGAAAACAACATTGTATTTGAAGTTACTGCACTTTGCCTGTACATTACCTGTATAATTATTTAAGGGAACTGTGCAGCAGAGTGCAGTATCTGCTTTTTGGGGGTTAATTAAAATAATTATGTCATATTTTTGTATGCCTAAAGATTACTTCATTAATACATGTTAAATCTGGGTACTATCATCTATCTACCTATAACACATTTTGGATGGCAAGTCAAAACACTTTAAAGCCATTTTTCACTGTTTGGAAGTTACTGCGGTCTGCCTGGTTTTTGAGTGTGATTTTGTAGTTACTGCAGTTTTTAAAACCCCATATCTCCAAAACTGAGCGACATTAACATCTGAAACTTGGTCACAAGATAAAACATTTATTGACAAGTTCAATTTCACTCATAACTCAATTCTGACTTTTTTTGAGTTACTGCGGTCTGCCTTGACAGGGCAGTATACTAGATACAGAACGATCGAGTAGCGCTCCGTACTACAATTACAGACAGACACGTTAAGTGGTGCCGTGATTCCTGGGCTGTATATTCAAACCGAACCAAACAAGGACACTCAACTGGACCTCAAACTCTCATCTACAAAGCGGCGACGGTTTCTTCACCATTCAGCCGAGGAACAACAGCGAACAGACGGTGAGTTCACTGAGAGAATGTGTCTAGGTTTGTTTGGGGTCGGGCAGCCTCCGAATGGGGTTGGAGATGATAGAATGATTGTGTTTTACAGAAAGATGGTGTCGACTGCGGCAGAGATCAGAGACCAAGTCTCACACAATTGGATCTGGTCTCGGCCGTGCGATTACTGTCTGAATGTGATGCACTAATGGAGGAGTTATTAGAGGGACGCACGATTGAAAGAACAGTATGGAGCAATGGGTAGTGTAACTGAGGGGTACAATTCCCTGACTGTATTGAATAAGTATGGTATCATTAAACCACTACTGCGTTATGTACATTACTACTGGCCATACAGTACACAGGTATATGAGATGAACACCCCCACAATAACACGGCTTAACAAAGAAAGTACTGTTTGTAATATTTATTAGAAGAGCACCAAGATTATCTTACATTTATTAAGAATTAGAGTTGCGCTTGTAAGGCGAAGAATGTGCATGAATAGGTCAAGAGCGTAAATCCATGAGCATATGACGAAGGGGATAATTAATACCACCTGTAGCATAAGAATTATATAAGGTACACTCGTAGGTCAGCTGGAGATACTAGGGGGGGGGGGTTCCCTCCGGTTGTAAGCCAGCAGGGGAGAGGAATGTTCGGGAGCAAAAGTCTGGATCAACGAGGAATCAATAAGCTCCAGCTACGGGAGGCGGTACATATACTCCCCTTGATCGGCAGACAAAAAGCAGCAGCTATAATCCAAGTATGCGGGACAGCATGGATAAAGGCCAGCCAGACTCTTCCTAGAGACGGGCTCGAGTGATGCTCCTCACGGGTAAATCCCACACAGCAGCGGGGTAGACGGTTCTCTGCTCCAGCAGCCACAGTACCAAAGCAATAATCCAGCCGGAAAAGGCTCTGCATTCACCGGTGTAGATTCTCCTGTGCACGGTACTTCACATTTACTATGTTGAACTTGACGTTATTTCACTAAGCTCTGACACTTTTACTATCCTATTCGCACGCGGTTATAAGTGCTCTATTTAGACGCAAAGTTGCTCACTTCACTTGGTCGTTGACTCGTGATGAAGGCTTCAACTTGTTGGGTAAACTCGTTTGAGGGTAACTAACTGCTGTATCCACCTGCAACGTATTTATACGTAAGGTGAATAATCTAGTGCCAACCTCAGTTCTGTCTCGTATTACTGCGCAAACCTGGGCATGTTGAGACAAGCCTTGGCGGTGGCTTTGAACTAGACATTGGGGGTATGGCCGTGGTGCCTACGGGGTCGCTGTCCAATAGGAGAATGAATATTATGGTCTGGCTTGTACCTAGGTAAAGGGATATTCCGTGTATATGTACAAAGAATATACAAGGGATATCAAACGATATACAAATGTTATACATGGGATCTCAAGCAATAAATATATATATTCGGTTTAATCTGACCCTTTGTAACAGGTAGTAACGAATCTGCAGCGAGACCAGCCCTGGATATAACCAGGACCGGTAAGCGATGTAGATAGGGATATCGTTCAGGGAATGATGAGGGTCTGGCGGTAGCGGTTTGTCTGATAGAAGGGTTAAAATGAGGCTCTGTTTCATTCATCAAACCAAGCCCCGCGCTCTGGAGCGGCTGGTGAAGGAAAGAGGGTGCCATGATAGGTTTACAAACCCTCCATCAAGCAATAATATGGCTGTCAGGGAGGGAGGTTAAGATGGTTTGTATCTAGTTCAGATCGTGCGCGGCCGGGCAAAAGGGGATTCGTGCCAGTTTATCAAAAAGAGGATTTTGATTTTTGTGAGATGTCGCAAATACAAAAATTGTTCGACACATCCGACACATTCCGGCTCTGATTTGCCTTTGTCCAAATCAGAGAAATATTGGGCCCGTTGATGAGGGATAACGTGGGGAATGAGAAGTTTGTGGTTATACTGAGAGCACAATCTGGCCATAAACTTCGATTCAAGCCAACTATAGGCGCCTACAGTGCTGTCTTTGCCGAGCCCTTTGCAGGAATGGAGCGAAGTATCTGAAAGGGTAAGACGATTTTCAAACACCTGGTATAGTATAATAAGCACTTGCTGAAGTTGAATAACTGGACTGCGCTTATGGTTAGGACTACTTGTATAGTACGGGCGATGTTTAGATAAAAAAATGCACTTAGAAGCGGTAAGAATGTGTATATAGAGTACTGTTAAGTAGTGAGGCTAATGGCTAAGCTAGGCTAATGGCTAAAAGCTAACGGCTGAGCTAACGGCTGGCTGTTGAGGTCAAACTAGCATTCTCACATTTTTTGACAACAAAGCCTTCCATGCCCCCCTCCCCAGTTTTTCCTTAAAGGTTCCCTTTCTTTCTCTGCCCTTGCCTGCTCTCTCTCACTCTCTCCCTCTCTGAGAGCACCATATGGTGGTCATGTGCATTAGGATCGGCTAGAACACTAACAAATGATAGTAATAGAGATGTGTATTACATACTGTAGTGTCATTAAGTGAAGAATAGAGAATCGAACCGTTAAGATTGTCTAATGCATGACTAATTTGACCAGTAAAAGATGGTGAAAGGCGCAAAGGAGGGACAGCAGTCTGCAGCACGAGGCTTGTTCGCGAGGGCAATCGCCAAGTTTAGGGGAGCCAGTGCTTATGAGGGAGCTCCAGGAGATCCGACGACTAGGCGTCAGTTTCGTCACAGTGGAACTGGTCGAGGACAACCTCTTCGACTGGCAAGTTCGGTTATACCAGGTAGACGTAGACTCTCCGTTGTGGCAAGACATGAAAGAGATGGGCACGGAGTTCATATTGCTGAGTGTCTCTTTCCCTGACAATTTCCCATTCTCTCCGCCTTTCATGCGGGTACTCGCCCCGCGGTTGGAGGATGGTTACGTGAGTGAGGGTGGGGTCATATGCATGGAGCTGTTAACACCGCGTGGTTGGTCTAGCGCCTATACCATGGAGGCCGTTATGAGACAGTTTGCCGCAAGCCTTGTGAAAGGACAGGGTCGCATTAGTAGAAGGGTGGAAGAGGCTGGTGGGGAAACTTTCAGCCAGAAGGAGGCAGAGGCCGCCTTTGAGACCCTGGTAAAAAACCATGACATATATGGCTGGAAGTCTCCACCAAAGTTGGAAGGCTAAGTGGCGCCGCCTACCTCCCTCTAGGCATGAGTTATGTTTTTTGTTGTATGAATGGTATTGTTTTGGTTCCAGTTCCCCCCCCCTCATCCGTGTAGAATTTCTTTTCCTCCATCCCACCCCTCCCTCTAGATCCCTTCCTAGTTCCTGGTTCCTCCTTTCCTAGCTCCCTTCCTAGCTTCCCTCCCTTCCTAGTTCCTAGCTCCCTTCCTCCCTTCCTGGCTCCTCCCGTCCTTTCCTCCCTTCCCGTCCTTCCTCCCTAGTCTCTCCCTCCCTAGTCATTTCTCCCTAGCTCCCTAGATTACTCTCCTACGCCCCTCCTCCTTCCAGTGCCCCTGGGTTCATGGGTGAGAACTTACATCCCCGGGTTATATGGGGGAGGATTTTCCGTTTCCTGTCCCTGCGTGTCCATGCCTTTTCCCTGCCCGGCTACACCCCCCATTGGGGGTTTGGCTGAGGGTGGGTTGAGACGTTGTGTGTGTTGTTTGTGGGTGGACGTGTTGTTAAAGGGCGTGTTGTTATTTGTTGTTTGTGGGGGTTACAGGAAAAATAGGAAACGCGCGGCTGAAGGAGGAAGGCAGGGATAACGCAGAAGAGGGCAGGCCGGTCCGAGGATGTGCTCTGGTTTGTCTAGACGTGCGGGGTGCGCTTTAGTGACGTGCACTGTGGTAACGGTTTGGTTGTTATGTGCGGCGGGGGTTATGCTGTATTTTTGGGACCAGACACCCGAACTTATAAATATAGACGTGGACAAGCGAGCATTGCCGGAACCTCACAAAAATGTGTTTATAAAGATAGCAAGAGCGGTGGCGAAAAGTGCGAATAAGACAGATTGTTATGTGTGCGGCTTAGCGCCACAATCTGCAGCAGCTGGTTTACCTCTTATGGCAGAGCCGTTGACTGAGTGTCATAACTCAGTGGTGAAGGGGTATAATTTGCCTTTCCTGTGTAAGGGGGTAGGAAAGGAGAGGATGGAGGGTTATCGTGGGACGGGGCTGTCACTAGGGGGAAAGACGGTGCAGGCTCAGTTAGATGTTGGGCCTATTCCGGTGGCGGTTAGGCCGGAGGAATTTACGCGGTGTGAGGATGGTAAGTCGGAAGGGATAGAGGTAGGGTTGTTGGGGAATTGCGTGGACAGCGTGGGCCTAGGGGCTGCGAAGGTAGCTATACGGGCTCCCCCGGGTACGTATTGGATTTGAAAATGCGTATGCTACGTTGCCAGCGGGTTGGAAAGGGAGGTGTGCAATGGGGTATTTGGTGCCGGCGATGAGGGTAACTGATGTCTTGCCGACGCACCCTGGGGCTAGGAAGACGCGGGCTGCGACTCATGCGGATCGTTTTTTCAGGGTGGTACTTCCCTCGTATGGGACATACGCGAATATGAAAGAAATTGATCATTTGGCTAAGGTATTTGAGGACATGGCTGCCACATCGGCGAAGGGGTTTAGCCTGGAGAATGAGGAGATACGGTCATTAAGGCTGATGGAAATGCAGACTAGGGCAGCTATGGATTTTTTGTTGGCAGCTTCGGGGGGTACATGTGCATTAATTGGTCAGAAATGCTGTACATATGTGCCCGTGAATGATGAAATAGGTATGCCGGACATAATTGAGCATTTGAAGAACATTACAAGGGATCTGCATGAATCTCAGGGGGGATCGTGGGAAGATTGGGGTCAAGGCCAGCTAGGGTATATAGGTTGGGTGATAGTTAAGTACCTACTCTATACGGTGGTGATATTTGTGATATTAGTCGTGTGTGTGTCGGTGATCAAAACATGCTTTGGGTATCTGATTAGGACTCTCTACGCAGCCGGCCCGGCGGTAGAGAAGTCACTCTGCTCGGCTGCACCTGCTATGGCAATGATGATGGTGATAGAGGTGGATGATAAGGGGAGCTGAGCAGAGGTGGGCGTTCCGTTGGTGCCAAGATACCAAGAGTACGCACTGGCTACCATTCTGTGATCTGAAATGGTGGACATTTTGGGTCAATGGGTGGTGGGTTTGGGGTGTACGAAGGGGTATGGTAATAGGGGACGTGCCTGGGGATATGGTAAAGTAATGTTTGTTATGTATGAATGAAATTTGTTTCCATAGTAGGTACACAAGAGGAGGATGTGTTGGAAGTTATTAGGTCCCTGGGGTCTGGTGCTGAGTCTGTACGGTTATGCATGATCGTTCGGCAGGGCATTGGATTTCCTGGGGGTGATAGACTAGATGACGGGATGGGGTGTTTGGGCATTGACTACCTTGTACCTGTGGTGAGGTATATCCTGGCCTCTGTGGGGAGTCTGTGATGGACGCTTCAGAAAACAGAGGGTGGGGCCTCGCGGCGTGCAGGGAGTGATGTCCAGAGATGCTTGAGAACGGTCTTAGTGGACACGTGTCTGAATTCGACAGGTGTCCACTGGGTGGAATAGTATTGAAATATGGAAACAAAAGAATGAGTGAGATGTGTAATCAGGGTTGAGACTCTAATCTAGATGTTTGTGATTTTCGAGGTGATACAGAATTGGAGTGAAACCACGGGAAACATTGGAGAGCCGAGATTCGACGAAGGAGGAATTGACGAAACTGTGGAAATAAGGGAGTAGACACCGAAGATGCAAACACCACTGTCAATCACAATATCTCTCATTGTTTGAAAATTGTATGAATTAAGTAAAAGATTATTCATACTGTTGGTAAAAAATCTCTAAAAAATTAGATGTGGTATGAATTTTAGATATAAAATATATTCATACTGAAAAGACTGAGTAAAGTGAAATTCCAGTTGGAAATTAAAGAGAACTGTTGTATTTTGTGCTCTGTCTTTCAGCAGTTCTGCCAGGCGACAAGGGCACCACAAGTCAGGTAAGACTACAGATAACCAGTGAAGAGGGAAAGTAAAGAATAGACAGGGTGTACAAGTGCCATTAGCGGTTGTTCAAGCAGGAGATAGTCACAAAAGAATAGACACCTACATTTAGACAGGGAATACAAAAAACACTTTCTTGCCTACTGCCATTTGAAAAAACAGAGAAAAAGATTTCTTAGAATAGGAAACAAAATAGGAATTAAAACACTGGTAAATGAGAAATAGAAACGCATATAAGAAAATGGAAACCGTGGCAAATAAAGAGATGACTACCCTAATTGGTTGGATGGAGGATAATCCGGTACAAATTATTGCTAAAAATAATCCTTTCACACAGGACAATCCTTATTATTTGGCAAAAATTACTAGATTATCAAAGAAATGGAACAAAAGATGGCCACACATCGCAAAACATGGCCTATTGAGGGCTCTTTTGATTTGGCTATAATAGCAGATCTGCATGTTCTAATTAGGACTTATAAGACGGAGGAGGAAAAGGGGAGGAAGGGGAGTAAAGCGACGAAAAGAGGGGAAACACGCTGAGAGAAGGAAGAGTGAGGAAAAGGGCAGTTCTACTGTCAGTGAGGAGGCCAAGCCGATAGCAGTGCATGTGAGCGGATCGGAGCGCGAGCGGCGCGGGGCGCGGAGCGGCCGGTTTTGACGTGAGCGAGGAGTGGGTTTTAAAATGAGTCGGCGCGACGTCCGGAGCGAGAGTTCTCCTCCGCTCCAATCCACTCCAGGCCGCTCACAGTGGTTTAACACTGATGTAATATATACATGCAGTACAATGCCAAAGCAACAGATGGCGATGTACAAACATGAAGGCCATTTTCAACCAATGAGAAGGGTGAACCTGTGATAGGCTGTTCGTTCAGGCTTTGTCACTGTAGAGACGCCCACACTCACTCTAGTTAGAAAAAGTATATCGACGCCATTGTTGTTGACGTTAGCTTACATGCTAACGTTAATGGCAGCGACCATAGCATTGTGGCTCGGCTAGCCTATCATCGCTTAATAGAGATAGTGAATGGATAAACAACGTTATTTAACATTGCAGAATGGCTACAATTACAATGCGGCTCAATACAAACAATTGTTAAGGGGCCCAGGGGGTGTAGACTGTTGTAGTTTGAGCTCATTTACACCATGCTCCAAAAAAAGAAGAAAAAAAACTGCCGAGCGATCTGGCGCGGGGAGCGGGGAGCGCTCGATTCAAGGTGAGCGGGGAGCGAGCGGAGAGCGACTTGGGGGCGGGGTCAACATGAGTGATTAGCGGAGCTAAGCTTTAAAGAGCGAAGAGCGGATTTCTCGGCCGCGCCGATCCGCTCACGTGGTCTGGCCGATAGAGGAGATAGCCCCAATCACGACCACTACCCTGGCCCCTGACAGGACAATAGTCATAATAATAATAATAATTTAGGACCTGCTCAGAGGTCATCAATCGGCACACATGCGATGCATGCATGCAATTCGTATCTGCGATTAACCCATCCCGTCGTCCTTCCCCCCCAAGGGCAGCCGGGAGCAGACAGGCGTCAATGTGAGCCGCGCCAGGGGACCAATCCAAGTGCTCCTGTCCGTCTTCGTCAAGGATGCCACAGCGTTAGCGATCTATTGTTGTGCATGTTTTTCCATTGGGTTTATCTTATCGGGGGGGGGGAAACCCTTGCGAGCACGGGGAGAACATGCAAACTCCACACAGAAAGGCCTGGGAGATACCCCACCTGGGTAACTGGCATCATGGAAACCTGGTTCCCAAGCGGGAATCGAACCCTGGACCTTCTTGCTGTGAGGCGACAGTGTTAACCACTACACCACCGCACCGTGAAGTCACCTCCCAAAGCGCAGCTGAGATAGCCCCGCTCATCCAAGGACCCCAACCGAGAGCAGAACAGGTAAGAACTGAGGTAGCTATAGCACCCCCACTGTGTGATAGCAGGAATAGGGAACCAATATACCCTATCCTGCCTGTGATAGAAATGAACAGCCTTTATAATATAACGAACGACAGTGGCCATGAGACAGAGTCGGGACGTGCAGTGACAAGAATCCTCCTAACGCCTGGAACAGACGAGCAAGAGGAGATTGAAAGGAGGGAGCGAGCAACTCGGCCCCGAACTCCTCCTGCTACCATAGCTCCTGCTACCAGAGCAGCGAAGATATGTCTAAAAGAAATACAGCAACAAAGGAGGACTGCACCGCTCTCGGCCTCACAGAAGGCTATTCTCTGGGCGGAAGGACAGGGACGCCTAGGGGGCGGAGGGAGGACTCAGGCTAAAGGACTGGATTTAAGAAAATATATATGCAGTAGCGACCTCAGCGATAGGGAGTACTACCGCCAGAGAGAGTCAGCGAGAGGTCCCCCCGCCTTCGCCGTCAGAGACCTCAGCGACAGGGGAGACTACAGCCAGGGAGAGCCAACGAGAGGTCCCCTCTATCGTTATCCCCCCCCCCCCCCTCAGCCGGCAGATATCAGGACGAACTAGAGGAAGACTCAGAGGTGGGCGCTACAAGGGAAGAGTGGAAGAGAAAGGACAAAGAAGAGGAGCAAGAGCAAGAGGAGGAACTGAGGGGAGCCTCCGTGAAGACACCAAAAAGTAGATAATCTGCTCCAAACTACTCTTCCCCACTAGTCGACAAAGAAAGCAGCGAGATGATGAGACTGAGAGACGCCCTGGAGGAATTAAGAGTAAAACACAGGGGAATAGTCAAGGAAAAACCCGATCTGGAAGAACGGATACAGGTCTACAACGAGGACAAAGACGCCGTTTCCGAGGGCTACCAAGCAGTCACAGACACCTGGAGACAGGCCGAAACCATACGAGCAGCTTTGGAAGAAGAAAGTGACAAAATACTGAAAAACATCAAAGAGTTGGAAAAGACCGAAACGAAAAGAGTGACAAGATCAGCTACAAGAGAGCAAACGGTCACCATAGCCCCAGTATTAATAAAACCACAGGGGTTGGAATATAGGCCCTGGAATGCTTCAGATATGACCCAAGTATCGGAGAAATTGCCATCCCTCCAGAACGGGGCATTTCCGTGGATTGCCAAACTGGAGGAACTGATGGTAGGCCAACAGATGGCAGTCGGTGATGTCAAGCGGTTGTTCTCTCACAAAGTAGGAGTCGCGGCCATGGAAGAACTACTACACAAGGCTGGTATGATGAGGTACGTCGTTTCAGGAGCACATGACCAGGACCTATTCGCCGCCCACAGGGGAGTACTGTGGCAAGCCCTGCGGGAAACCTATCCAACCTTGATGCACCCAGACAAGATCTACATTGGTACCTTGGGGCCTGATACCCACCCCAGGGATTATGTGGTGAAGGCCTACGCCACCTGGAGAGACATGACTGGCCAAGCCCCAGAAGCCAATCCAATGGGGGAGGCGATGCTCAGAGAAAAAATTCAGCTGGGTCTCTCCAGTGAAGTGAGACAAAAACTGAATGAGGTGGTATGTCTGGGAAGTCTTCCCTTAAACCAGTACATGGAAAACGTAAGGCATCAAGTTGAGCTGTACAGGAAGAAGGAGCAACAGGCCAAGGAAAAAGAAACGGCAAGCCAGCGAAAGCTCTTGTACCAACAGCGTGTCGAGGCAACCAAGGTAGTGGAATACCTACAAGCTATGGTACAAGCCGCACAGCCCAAAGCCGAGATGGGGACTGGTGGACAACTGAACAACCAGGAACCAGCACAGCCCGGAACACAGGGAGGGCCGGCACCAGTACAACAACAGTACCAGAGGGGGCCGAACTGGCAGCCCAGAGGACAGAATGGATGCCAAAGAGGAGGACCGACTGGATTCAGAATCAGAATCAAGGCCAGACCCAGAATCCGAATCAAGGCCAGACCCAAAATCAGAATCAGCAACAGGACATGGGCCCAGTAAATCCATCCAGGGGGCCGGAGCAGACGTTCTGACGGGGCCCAGATAATTCAATGGGGGGGGTGTCAGCTGTCATTGTCAAACTTAAGGGAGGAGCCCATAGTGTACGTAACGGTGAATGATCAATCTGTCAGGATGATGGCGGACACCGGGGCAGCGTTCACTGTAGTCCAACTTAAGGATGCCACACACCTACCCATGTCCGGTCGATATGTACGGACAATTGGATTTGAGGGAATCAAACAGCTGATCCCAGTGACAGAACCTGTCACCCTGAAATACAGAGGCAAGGAAGCGACTGTTTCCATCTTGGTCTCAGACACCGCACCCATCGGCTTACTGGGCAGGGACGGCCTTGGTATGCTGGGGATGAACATTTTATGCACGCCTGATGGTTGTGTGATCGATGTCCCGGAGGATCACTACTATCAGATGATGCAAAGGACAGACACCCGACCACCGGAAGTATATTGGTTGGGAGACCTAAGCCAGGAATTGCTCGGGCCAGCGTTGGAATGGGAGGCATTCATCACAGCCAACATGCCAGAAGCAAAGAACCCAGAGACACCATACCATTGCACTCTACAGTACTATAGAGATGCGGATCAGACACAAGCCAAGGAGTGGCTGAGAAATCAACCAGAGGAGGTACAGCTCAACGCCACCAGCATTATAATGCGACCCCAAGGAGCAGCAATACGGCTTGCACGGAGCACCTATCTGCAAAAGGAACACGAGATCACAGGCAGCGTTCCCCACGTGACGTTAAAGGTGACAGACTCGTGCGATCAACAACACATCGGAGGGATGATGAAAGAGGCAGAAGAAATGGATTTCGAACAGACGAAGGAGAACCGACTCATATGGATAAGCCCGGACAAGCGGTTTGTCAAGATAATGATTCAAGGCACAGGGATGGGACGTCCCCAAACGGTGCAGCTGTCACAGGAGACAGTGGAAGAAATACCCCAGAAATTGATCCTCCAGGAGGAGATGATGGGGGCCGTGCCAGAAGTGTTGTGGTGGAAACATAGCACTGACATTGGACTGATCAAATCTGCTCAACCAGTGAGGGTGGAGCTTAGACCAGGAGCAACCCTGCCCTGGAAAAGTCAGTACCCACTGAAGGAAAAAGCGGTGGCTGGAATCGAGCCACAGATCAGAGGACTTCTGAAAGCAGGAGTACTACAAAAAACAAACAACCCCAGGAGCAACACGCCGTTGCTTCCAGTGGAGAAACCTGACACCTCGTACCGGTTGGTACACGACTTGAGGGCGGTCAATGAGGTTTTATTTGACTATCCCGCTGATGTCCCAGATCCCCACACACTGCTGACATTCATCCGACCGCAAGCTGAGTATTTTACGGTTATAGATTTGTGTAGTGCTTATTTTAGTGTACCCTTGAGCAAGGAGTGCCAAATTTGTTTTGGTTTTACCTATAAGAATGAGCATTATGAGTACACTAGGATACCCCAGGGATTAAAGCATTCTCCACACATATTTAACAAAATCTTAAGAGAAGATCTAGACGGGTTAGACCTGATATTGAAGTCCAGAGTCATTCAGTATATGGATGACATTATTTTGTGTGCCGACGATCAGACAACATGTCATAAGGAATCTGTTAAATTGTTGCAGCTATTAGCAGAGAAGGGCCACAAGGTGTCTTTGAAAAAATTGCAATACTGTCAACCTAAGGTGACATATCTAGGTCAATTAATTTCACAGGGCCATCAGGCTATTTCAGAGGAACATTTGGTGACTATTAAGAAAGCTCCCAAACCAGTCACTGTACGTCAGATGATGGCTTTTCTGGGGATATTGGGGTATAGTTCCACTTGGGTGGAGAACTACATAGAGCTAGTAGGGCCCTTAAGAGCCATGATAAAATTGTGCGGAAACGATAAGTTGAGTGCTAAATTAACATGGACTGAGGAGGGCCTGCGGGCATTTGAGACCATAAAGACCCGTATGTTAGCTGCCCCTGCCCTGGCTTTGCCTGATTATATAAAGCAATTCATACTCTATGTCTCTTCCTCTTCAGATCAGAGGTATGCATGCATGGTGTTGGCCCAAAACACCGGGGTGGGGATCCATCCACAACCAATAGGATACTACTCCGTCGCCTACTCGGAGGTGGAACTATGGACAGACGGCTCATGTTACAGAGTTGGAGAGGACCTAAAAGCAGGTTACTCTGTAGTGAAATCACAAGGTGATGGGTTTGTCGTAGAGAAGGCCGAAGCCTTGACACAACCCTGCTCAGCTCAGTTGGCAGAATTAGTCGCTCTGACTGAAGCATGCAAAATGGCAGAAGGTAAGACTGTTAATATCTATACTGATAGCAGCTATGCACAGAATATCGCTTTTCTCTACGGAGCGGTGTGGAAAGGGCAAGGTTTTAAGAGAGCAGATGGTACCGCCATACGTCACTGTAGTCAGATAACCAATTTGTTAGGAGCAATAATGAAACCCAAACAAATTGCAATCATCAAATGTGCTGCCCATCAGTCTGATGAGTCTAAGGTGACCAGAGGTAACAACATGGCAGATGATGCTGCCAAGCGAGTGACAGGTGCGGACAGAGCAGGTAAGGTATTGGTTATCACACACGAGGTTGAGCTGGAAGATAAGATTACTTACAAAGATGTTTTGACCTTTCAGGAAGAGGCGGGTCAGGTGGAGAGAAATCTCTGGTCAGCAAGAGGGGCTAGTAGGGTTGGGACAGGTTTGTGGCGGAACCATGAAGGACTTGTGGTTGCACCAATGGGCCTGGTCGGACTGCTGATCCAAACGGCGGATGATTTCTGCCATGCACACCGGAGAGAGGTGAGTAGGAAAATAGAAGAGTATGGTTTTTGGGCGCCAAACCTGCTACAGCAAATTGATCATGTGATAAGTAGATGTGCGATTTGTTTGAAGAATAATGCACGAAGAGGGATGATTGTGTCCCCGGGACACATCCCCACACCAAATGGCCCCATGAGAGAACTTGCGATTGACTATGTAGACATGATAAAACTGATTAGCCAAAAGCGGTATATTCTCATCGTGGTGTGTCGATTTTCGAGATGGGTAGAGGCGTGCGCGACCAAACATAAAGATGCTGCCTCAGTGGCTAAGTTCTTATGCCGTGACGTAATAAGCCGTTTTGGAATTCCTGACAAAATTTGCAGTGACAATGGAAACTAATTTGTCGACAAGACTGTACGTTTAGTACTCCAACAACTGGGGGTAAAACAGCGTTTTGGGTCCGTTTACCACCCTCAGAGCCAGGGGGCTGTAGAACGCATGAACGGAGTTCTGAAGAACAAATTGGTTAAGATCTGTCAACACACAGGTCTAAATTGGTTAAGTGCGCTACCGTTAGCATCAATGGCGTGTCGTTCAAGCGAAATTCGAAGCCTGCGTTTAACACCGCACGAAATGTTGTTTGGCCGATGTATGGTTGTGCCAGGCTTGCGCGCAACAGGCAAAGGTCCGAGTTTGGACATCCTGGACCATGAGATGCGTGAGTACGTAATGTACATGTCGAAGCTCCACGGGGCTGTTGCTGGCTCCTTCGATTATGTCTCCAGTAAACAGGAGACAGAAGAGGAGGAGAATAGGCGGAGTACTCCTCAGATAATACCAGGAGATTACGTTTATGTAAAAGTGTTCAGACGCAAGTGGTACGGAGCGCGGCGAGAAGGACCGTATGAGATCGTAAGAGCTACGGAAAAGGCTCTACAGGTTAAAGGATCACCAATGTGGTTTCATCTTTCGCATTGCGTAAAAGCCCTGCAGGATGGGCAAGAATTGGAATCCGAACCCCTGTTCATTGATCAAGAACAGGAGGAAATGCAAGACGAAGGGGAAAATGAAGACGATTATGGTGAACCAGACAGGGGGCAAAACGATTGTCCCTCTGTGGGAAATGAAGGATTTTTGCAGGAGCCAGACAGAGGAGATCATGAATTGGAATTGAAAAATTATGATTTTTCCGCTGTGGACTTTGAAGGCGTGCCAACAGAGGTACCGAAGACACCGGAGGAGATGGCGATTAGCGCAAATTCAACAAAGAGGCCACGGCCAATAGACCTCAGAGGTTTCGATGAAGGATAACTGGCAGGATTGCAGCTAAAGTAAATAGACCTCAGATGGTCCTTTCGAGAAAAAAGAAAAATTGTATATGGTTGCTTGTTTAAGTCTCCCTCGTTTTTATTAGAACTGTTAATCTTTTATTGGGGTGATGTAATAATCTTTTCTTGCAGAGTCAATTACACAAAATAGACACATTGAAGCTAATTACATGGATAAAATAGTCATAAACAAAAAAGCTGATAAATTTGGAAGCCAATTCTTGTTTGATTACCTTCCAATTGTCTGAAGTCATATCAATAACTGATAATGTGTGTGACTGGGGAAGAGTCTAACGAGGGTGGGGGGAAGAGTGAAAGATGATTTTACAACTGTACAGAAGGAAATGGTTATGGGATTGTGGTTTTTGTATTTTTTAAATTTTTTAATTTTTTAAGAAATATTAACAAGATTATGGTTTATATAAATGTTTGATTTTGGAATTTACTGGTTACATAATGAGAGTTAGAACCATCAGAGAAGGGATTGTGGTAAATTGTTTAAATCAAAATTCCCAGTTTACAGGTCTACAGGACCAGGCTTGGTCAGTTAACCAAATGGCCTTCTCTATAATCTATTTCAAATAGGAGACCGACCATGCTATTTAGGCTATTTAGGCCTTGGGGGTAGATAGCAGTAAACAGATAAAAAATAGGCCACTGTGGTAAAAACCCTTTCCCCCCCCCCCCGCCAAGCACATTCTAAAAAGAGAAGATAGAGTCATTTATTATCTGTAAAATAGATGGCCGGACGGGCGGCTACGTGGCGTAGTGGGCAAGGCGCTCGCCACGAATGTTCGAGCCCAGCGCTCCACATTGCTTTCAGTTTAGCTGGTCGTTCATACTAATACACATTGGCCGTATTAGGGGGTGGGAAACTGATGGGTGGGGATCGGGCGTTGTGGACAGCGACTCCTACAGGTCGGTTGGTGCGCCTGCGCAGTAGAATCAGGAAGTGTCGGGGGCAGGGTGAGCCTCCCACGCGTTACTCCTCGCCACTGAGAGATTGAGCTGCTCAGGTGAAAAGATGCGACTGCTGTTACCTCGAGTACCGGAGGGGACTTGTGCTATGTATGACTTAGTCCACATTGCAGCCGGCTTGTGGGAGGCAAGAAACAGCGTTCGTGACAGGGGAGGGTTGAATTGGATGATTCGAAATTGGGATGGGAGAAAATATAGAAAAAATGGGAGAAAAAGTGGAAAAAAAAAATAGATGACCGGACGAAACTCAAATATCCCCAACAGAAATGAACAGGAAACTAAGATGGCAAAATACCTTAGGATAATGAACTAGCGTTTGGAGGATAGGAATACAGTTGTAACTGAGGGGTACAATTCCCTGACTGTATTACTAGATATGATACTTACTACCACTACCTTTGTACTTAATATTCGGCCACCCAGTACACGGCATAAATATATTATCATGAACACTCTCACGTAGATGAAACAGATCCAACACAAATGTACGAATTAGAAACAGGTCTTTATTTCTACACAGCGATGGTGTGTAGAATAAGCACTTAATCACTTAATTACATTTATGAATTGAAATAGTATGCACTTTTATGGCAAGGAGTATTCGTCGGTATATCAATAGAGAATGTCCAATCTCTGAAGGCGCAGGTGGTAAATATACGACCTGGAATAGTTAAGGAATAACAGCAATGATACTTTAATGATTATACTAGATACACTAGAGGGGGTTAATCCGGTCGCTTGTAAGCCGACAGGAGTAGGAGGGGGGGGGGGGGTAGAATCCGGCTGCCTCGTCCGGCCAAGGGTATCCCAGGTGAACCCACTGTAATGCCGTTCAATGCGCCGGCGATCCTTGGACCACAGATGAAAGCAGGTGGACTCTTTGTGGGCCGGCTCTCTCCGGTCCACGGGGGAGAGACGTGAAGCGACCTCGTCTTGCAGAGCGTCTCCTCACCTTGCGTCCTCTCCAGGGGGGGGGGTTCCAACACACGGCAGTGTCGGGGGTCTTTATCCATGGAATAATCAAAGTATCCAAAGCATAATCCGTGCCTGGGAAGGCGGGCTGTCGTCGGTAGAATAATCCGGTATACAGGTCCACTCGCTCGTCGGCTCTGGGCTCCTCGGGTGCAGCTTCACATAGGGTCAACCACCCTGGGTAAGCAGCCAGTTCTCTGCCCGAAACGATGGGGTACTGACTACGGTAGTATTCTCACCGCACGAAGCACTATATATTAACAGACTATTATTAGCTTAATAGACTACGTCCAACTCGACGATATAGTGCCAAATATGACTATTCAAATATTAATATACACGATGTCTCAATACCGATGGTAGGCGAACTTGGCCTTACTCCCACACGTGGCGTCGCGGGGAGGCTTTACGTCTGTGACTCTATTGGAGGGTAAGAAACTGGACTGAAAAGAAAGTCCTACTTTAGTAGTGCAGTATATATACGCACTATGAACAAATAGTCCCATTAGTGGTGCGGTAGCCAAATTCCTACGCGGAACTAGGACTTGTTCGTACATGTCGAGCGGTACGTTTGAATTGGGTCTGAGGGGTATGGCAGCCTGGCACCAAGGTCTCGACCAATAGTAGAATGGAGACTATTATGGGATGTTCAGTAGGCTAGAATGGATATTCAATGCATATTGTACAAGGAATATACAAGGGATATCAGGGAATATTAGAGAATATACAAATACAATTAAATATATATATATAAATAAATATATATATTCGGTTTAATCTGGCCCTTCACAACAGCCACCCCCTGAATAGGTCCCAGACCTAATCAGTTAAACAGAGACAGATTAATCGCGTTGTCTATTTACACATAAGGGTTTGCTGTAGGGGTCAGTCAACTTCACAAAGTCATAGGGTTGTAGGGTCATGGTCATCATCGATTGTGTCTGGGAGTCGAGGCAGTTCTATGAGCCTTGCCACGGGACGGGTGTAAGTGCGACCCTGGACGAGCACTTCAGCTGCTCGGACCTTGCCGTCGGCACCGGTGATCACTTTGCTTACGCGGCCGGCCGGCCACATAGCTCTGGGCAGTGATTGATCAATAATCATGACGACTGTTCCTTCTGTCAAATTGTCTCTCTCCTTTACCCACTTCTGGCGGGTCTGTAGAGACGGTAGGTAGTGCAGTAGGAAACTGTTCCAAAACTTGTCGGCTAATACTTGGCTGTACCTCCACATTCGTCGGCCGTTCGCTTCTTCAGGCCGGTACATTGTCTGTGGTAATGCAGGATCTAGCCGCCCCATCAGGAGTGTGTTGGGGGTAACTGGGTCGATATCCGCCACATTTCTGGAGACATATCCGAGGGGCTTCGAGTTAAGTACTCCCTCAATCTCCGTGAGGACTGTCATTAGGACTTCTTCCGCCACAGTCTGGGCCCCAAGTACTGCGTACAGGGCTGTCTTTATGGAGCGCACTTCTCGTTCCCAAGTGCCACCGAAGTGGGGTGCGTTTGGGGGGTTGAATTGGAAATCAACCTGTGCTGGAGCGAGGTGGGTCTTAAGTTCTGGGCCCATAGCTTGGAAGCTCTCTCTCAGCTCTCTTTCGCCGCCTTTGAAGTTTGTCCCATGATCGGACAATAGGGTAGACGGTCTTCCTTTCCGTGATGTGAATCTTCGGAAGGCCATAAGGAATGAGTCTGTGCTCATGGTCGGGAGAAGCTCGATGTGTATCGCTCTGGTGGTCATGCATTTGAATACAATACCCCACCGCTTCTCGGTTCCTCTTCCTTTCTTTATGTGCAGCGGGCCAAAGCAGTCCATACCCGTTGAGTGGAATGGCTTGTCACCGATTCGGAGGCGACATGGAGGAAGGTCAGCCATCCTTGGTATGTTGGGCTGCGCGCGCCACTTGCGGCAGTCTAGACATGTTCGCTGGAAGCGTCGTACCGCCTCTCTTCCTTGTAGGATCCAGTAACGACGTCTGATTTCCGCGAAGACTCTTTCTGCTCCTGCGTGATGTACATCCTCATCGTATTTCTTTATAATCAGCTCTGTGACCTTGTGTCGGCTGTTCAATACGATCGGGTATTTAATGTCATCCGGTAGATTGGGGGCTCTGCGTAGGCGACCACCCACTCTGATGAGGGTATGAGCGTCGCTCTCGGGGGCCAGGTGAATTAATCTGCTGTCGGATGGGACGGGCTTTCCTCCCTGTAGACAGGCCAATTCATCGGGGAACGAGTCTCTCTGGGCTCGCTGCAGTAGAAGCAATTCTGCTTCCTCGTAGTTAGCTGCTGACATATCAGCGGGGGACTTGCACTCCGGGTGGTACCGCAGGAATGTTCTTTGTTGTGCACTCTCTATGGACGTGCAATCGTCTATGTTAGGGTCAGTGGAGGCTACGGTGCTCAATCCACAGAACACAGACTTCTTAATTTCCACCTCCTCTGGACTTGCTTCCCTCGGGATAGGCATGGGCCACTGTCCTTCCGGGAGTCTTAGGAATGCGGGGCCGTCACTGTAGACATTGCGACGGGTGAGGTCATCCAGGGGCATCCCCCGGGTGATGACGTCAGCTGGGTTCTGTTTTGTATCAACGTAGCGCCACTCTGTTTCTCCGGTTAACTCTTCGGTTAAGTCTTGAATCTCGGTGACTCTAACTCCCACGAAGACTTTGTACTTGCATGAGTCCGATTTGATCCAGGCGAGTACCGTCGTGGAATCTGACCACAGGATTGTTCTAGACACCGGTATGGTGAGCTCACGTTGGATGAGCGTGGCTAGGTGCGCTCCGGCTAGGGCTGCGCAGAGCTCTAGACGTGGGATAGATTGTTGCTTGCGTGGGGCTATCCTTGAGCGGGCGAGGACAAATGCTGTGTAGATCTCTCCCCCCTGGTCTTGGGCCCGCAAGTAGGCTACTGATCCGTATGCGACCTCTGAGGCGTCACTGAAGACGTGTAAGTCCATTTTACATGTCTCTGGCCTCACCGTGGGTGGGAAGTAGCTTCGGCGCATATTAACGCCGGGGAGTGAGTGGAGCTCCATCTCCCACTCTCTCCAGGTGGATGCAAGGTGTGCGGGAATGGGGTCGTCCCAGCCCTGGTCCTTGTCCCACAATGCTCGTACAATCATTTTTGCCCTGGTGGTGTACGGTAGAATACATCCTAGCGGGTCATATTGTCGGGCGAGTGTTGTGTACACACTCCGTCTGGTGGTCGGCGCCGCCGCTGGCCTTCCCTGCTCCGTAGTCAGGGGCTTGTGTCTGTAGTGAAGCGAATCTGTTTTGAATCGCCACACCAATCCCAGGGTCATCTCCTGGGCTTCTCCCGGGATTGTAGCCATCCAGGTCTCGCTGCTGGCTGCCTTGTCCTCGGAGGAGAGGCTGCGCAGTACTTGCGGATCGCTGCTGGCCCACTGCCTGAGATCAAAGCCGCCTTTGATCAATGAGGCGCAGAGTTTAATCAGGAGAGCCTCGGCTTCTTCCTGGGTTGAAAGGCTTTGTAGACAGTTGTCTACGTAGAAGCTGTTCTTTACGCTGTGTCGGACCTCTTCGTCCGCTGCTGGGTCCTCTGCTACATGTTTCTGTAGTGCAAATGTCGCACAGCAGGGGCTGCACGTCGTTCCGAAGGGGAGGACTTCCCATTGGTAGATGGCTGGGTGCTCATCTCCTGGCTTCTCTCTCCATAGGAACCGTAACAGGGGCTTGTCCGCCTCTACTAATCTCACCTGCAGGAACATTCCTTTAATGTCCCCGCTGATGGCCACCTTTTCCTGGCGGAAGCGGAGTAGAACGCCGAGTAGGGAGGGGCCGAGTGTGGGACCGGGCAGTAACTCTTTATTCAGATTTTGGGATCCGATCTGGTAGCTGCAGTTAAATACTATGCGGTCTTTACCGTTGTGATGGACCTTGTGGTGGGGCACGTACCACGATTCAGTGGTCTGGTCAGCCTCTTTAATGTCCATCTTTGTGACGTGTCCCGCTGTGATGAGCTTCTCAATCTCAGCGCGGTATACACTCTCTTGGGCGGGGTTCTTGGCTAAGCGCCGCTCCGTGTTCAGCAGGTACCGTTCTGTGGCGTCTGTCTTGGCGTGGAAAGTAGGCATTCCTTCTCGCCGCAGGAGTGGCGTGGCGTATCTCAACACGCCGTTGACCGGGACTCTCTTGGTCCCTGTCTCGAGGAGGTGAATGGCGTAAATGTCATCTTTAGAGCGAATGTCTTTCTTTCCGTTCTTAAAGGGCATTTGTTCCAAAGTCCATAGCCGCTCTACGTGTTGCAGGAGTGCGGTTTCTCCCTCTGTGACTCGGGAGTGGAGACATCTAGTGGCTGTACTTCGGTTGAGAGATTTGGCGAGCGGGCCTTGGAGAGTCCATCCCAAACGGGTCTCGACTGCTGCAGGGCAGCCTCGGGGTCCGGTATGAACCCGGTCTATCGGGACAATGAGGTCTGCATGGTCGGAGCCTATCAACAGGGTCGGCATAGCATTGTCTATGAGCGGGATCGGTAACTTGCGCAGATGTGCATATTTCTCCATCAGCTTGGCGACGGGGTATGTGTACCGCGACAGTCCTATTTCTTGGCTGGTGAAAGCGTCTGCAATCTGGTACCGTCGCTCAGGCTGGCCGCTTGCTGCGATAGAGAATGAGACATTCTCGCCCTTTATCGTCTTCAAATCTCGTCTTATTGTCCGAATTGTCATTTGGGTTTCGCTTCCCCGCAGCCCTAGCTGGGCCGCAGCGGAGGCGAGCAGCAGGGTCTTCTCTGACCCGTCATCGAGGACGGCGTAAGTGTCCTGGACTTTATTCTGGTAGCTTAGTGTCACACGCACTACTTTTAGGAGTACTCGGGCTCCACTGCTGCTGGCGGGATCGATGTACATGACGCTCGCTTTGCGGCTGGATGGTGCAGGTGAAGGGCGCCGTCTGTTACTGTCGTGAAGTATGTCCAGATGGGCTCCATCGCACTTGGTGCACCTTTTCTTTAAGCTGCATTCGGCTGCCATGTGTGAGAGCGCACAGCGAAAACAGCGCTTGTTGGACTTTATCCATTGACCTGCTTCCTCCGCGTTCAGCTTGGGGAAGGAGTCACATTGCGCTAGCCAGTGTTCTTTCTCACAGTAGGGGCACACTATCTTCCACTTCTCCGTTCTGGAGGGGGTACTGTGGCTCCTGCTGCTCGGTACTGACTCCGATTGGTGCATCACAGTCACCGATCTTCTTCCATCATTTAGTCGTCTGGTTCCTTCTCTGGAGCCAGGGGTGCTCCGTCCGAATGTATCTAGCCGTAGGCTGCTGACTTCTCTCGCCAGGAAGTCTGCTAGATCGAGGAGGTTCGGTTCGGGGCCATTCGGGTCTCTGTGGTCCCTCTGCCGCCTAAAGCGCTCCTGACGAGCGGGCGGCAGCTTCTCCAGGATCCTTTCCACATTTGAGTTGGCGTAAAGTTCATGCCTCCCCTTCTCTCTTTGCGCTCCCAACATCCCTACCAGGGACTGCACTCTGATGGACAGGTCGTCCAGTGCTCGATTGTCTATTGCTGGGGGTAAGCGGTCGATGTGTCGGATCTCCTGGATCACGTAATCCCATATGCGCCCATACCTCTGGTCCAATGCTACCAGCGCTGTTGTGTATGGGGTGGTGGAAGTCGCGTAGGCGAGCGCTATATTATGTGCGCGGGGTACCTTTAAGTGCTTCAGTAGGATGGCGTATTTGTGGCGTTCATCCAATACATCCACCAACATGGTCTCCAGACACATGCGGAGTTCTGTATACTGGGCCCGGTTCTCTTGGGTGAAGTCGGGTACCATAGGCGTGCCAATGTATGACGCTGACTGTGGATACATCGGCGAGCGTTGGGGGAGAGGCCTCCTAGGCGAGTCTCCTCCCGCTCCTTGGTATGGGCTGGTACCGGCAGTGTACCATGGCCCGCTTGTCCAGGTGCTGTTCCTCGGTGCGGGTCGTGCGTCGTGCTCACCCGTGTATAGAGTCGGGGGTCTGTAGCGCAGCTCCGCGGGAGTATAGCCTGGGCTGTACCGGACCTCCTGGTCCGGTAGAGTACTGTGCTGTCTTCGGGCGTGGTTCTCCTCCTCTTCCTCTTCGTCTTCGGTTAGGTCATCCAGTGCTTGTAGTCTCTGGTTTAGCCTCTCCACAGGATATGCTGCTCCTTCCCGGTTGCTAGGTCTCGCTTGGACCGGTGGGGGGAGGTGGTATGTGGGGGGTATAGACCTCGTCTGTTGGTCAAGTTCAGGGTTGTTTACTCGGCTAGGGGATGCCGCCCTGGAGGTGTGTCTAGACGAGTTCCTGGAGCCTCTGGCGGAGGGAGAGGGTGTTGTCCGTCTGATCAGCTGTTCTATTAGTTGCGACTGCTGTCTGTCGCGCGCTGCGTCCCGTTGAGCACCGGCTCGTTCTCGGGCCACATTCTCTTCCATCTGAATGCGTCTTATTTCTAGACGTATCTGCTCGTGTTCGCTTCGCTGCTGGATCTGCAGTCGGTCGCGTTCAGCAGCGGCGTTCAGGCTGATGAGGAAGGCCTGCTGTAGGGTCCTCTCTGCCTCGCTGGGAGAAGGCGGTTGTATAGGGGAGCCTTCCCTCGGGGTACTCCTTGCGGAGCCTTGGAGCTCTATCTCCACGGTGCTCTCCCCGTCTTCTTCCGTGCCGAGTTCTCTCTCGGTAGCGTTGTATTCCTCCCGGGACTCATCGGGGACTACTTCTTCAGTACTGGCGGGGTGTGAAGTCATGTCTGGTTCCCACTGGTCCCCACCGTGAACTTGGTCAGTTACATTAGAGCCCGTAGGGGCCTCTATGGTCGGGGTAGTCTGGGCGTTGGGGTTAGACATACTTTTACTTTCTAGTTTTACCGCGTTTACTGTTAGTAGAAGACTAGGTTGTTGACTGACGGCGTAAGCCTCTAAGTACTGAGGGAGCCGTCGTTCGCGCTGCGGGCATTGGTTAGGAGGATCGTTTCGTGGAGTGTTCATCATAGGCCATTTCAATATTAATAACACTATATTAATATTACACTAATTACCCTCCGGCTCGAAGGACCAATTGTAACTGAGGGGTACAATTCCCTGACTGTATTACTAGATATGATACTTACTACCACTACCTTTGTACTTAATATTCGGCCACCCAGTACACGGCATAAATATATTATCATGAACACTCTCACGTAGATGAAACGGATCCAACACAAATGTACGAATTAGAAACAGGTCTTTATTTCTACACAGCGATGGTGTGTAGAATAAGCACTTAATCACTTAATTACATTTATGAATTGAAATAGTATGCACTTTTATGGCAAGGAGTATTCGTCGGTATATCAATAGAGAATGTCCAATCTCTGAAGGCGCAGGTGGTAAATATACGACCTGGAATAGTTAAGGAATAACAGCAATGATACTTTAATGATTATACTAGATACACTAGAGGGGGTTAATCCGGTCGCTTGTAAGCCGACAGGAGTAGGAGGGGGGGGGGGGGTAGAATCCGGCTGCCTCGTCCGGCCAAGGGTATCCCAGGTGAACCCACTGTAGTGCCGTTCAATGCGCCGGCGATCCTTGGACCACAGATGAAAGCAGGTGGACTCTTTGTGGGCCGGCTCTCTCCAGTCCACGGGGGAGAGACGTGAAGCGACCTCGTCTTGCAGAGCGTCTCCTCACCTTGCGTCCTCTCCAGGGGGGGGGGTTCCAACACACGGCAGTGTCGGGGGTCTTTATCCATGGAATAATCAAAGTATCCAAAGCATAATCCGTGCCTGGGAAGGCGGGCTGTCGTCGGTAGAATAATCCGGTATACAGGTCCACTCGCTCGTCGGCTCTGGGCTCCTCGGGTGCAGCTTCACATAGGGTCAACCACCCTGGGTAAGCAGCCAGTTCTCTGCCCGAAACGATGGGGTACTGACTACGGTAGTATTCTCACCGCACGAAGCACTATATATTAACAGACTATTATTAGCTTAATAGACTACGTCCAACTCGACGATATAGTGCCAAATATGACTATTCAAATATTAATATACACGATGTCTCAATACCGATGGTAGGCGAACTTGGCCTTACTCCCACACGTGGCGTCGCGGGGAGGCTTTACGTCTGTGACTCTATTGGAGGGTAAGAAACTGGACTGAAAAGAAAGTCCTACTTTAGTAGCGCAGTATATATACGCACTATGAACAAATAGTCCCATTAGTGGTGCGGTAGCCAAATTCCTACGCGGAACTAGGACTTGTTCGTACATGTCGAGCGGTACGTTTGAACTGGGTCTGAGGGGTATGTCAGCCTGGCACCAAGGTCTCGACCAATAGTAGAATGGAGACTATTATGGGATGTTCAGTAGGCTAGAATGGATATTCAATGCATATTGTACAAGGAATATACAAGGGATATCAGGGAATATTAGAGAATATACAAATACAATTAAATATATATATATAAATAAATATATATATTCGGTTTAATCTGGCCCTTCACAACAACAGTGAAAGGTCAAAAGTCTTGTTTATACTAGTCTGACACCGACAGTTGGTTCACCAGGAAGCCCTGGGAGGCTGAGTTAATCAAGGACCTCAAATCTTTATGATGCAGTTAAGCCAGCAGGAGAGTGGGGGAGACTCAGGTCTATGGAGAAAACCATGTGGTGATTAAAGGTTTTAGCTCTAACCAAAAATACACAGAAATAAAGTATTATATATATTAAGATTAGCCTGGAAGGGATTGGGTTTTTAGTATGATTCAGTTTAAAACTAAACAAGAAACAAATTGATCTATTGAAAGTTAAATTAAGCTATAAACATTATAGAGTAACATTAGATGTTGGATTACAATGCTGGAGTATTTGAAAAAGGGTAAAAACTAAAGCCAAAGATACCACTTTAAGTTATGTAGAACAATAAGCAAGGACAGATCAATAAATAGGTTTAAATAGCTGTAGAAGGCTCCAGATTTCGGGAAAACCATTAGGAAGTAATCTGTAAGGTTTAATCCTCACAAAACAATGTAACAAATAGGAATAGTGATTTTTAGCAAACTGCTGATGGATGAAAATAGTAATTATAGTGACTGCCCTCGAGTGACGGCAAAACTTAGTCTAACAACTCAGTACTACCTTAAAAGGATACGTTTCTCAAAAACAAGATGACGTGTTCACCAAATGGATGCCATCTTAAGTAATTCAGCCAATCAGAGAAAACCAGGCTCCTGGGCCTACGTCACTTGACGGGAGAGGACCAGGGGGGTGGTTTTAGTTCTTAAGGCAGGGGAGCTGAATGGGAGAGACACACAGACGGAGACGCAGAGAGAGACGCTGAGACGACTTGATCCCGGGAGAATCTTCCACCGAACAGTTCGAGAAAAGAGACGCGAACCAGAAGCCCTCCTGAAGACTGATTTAGAATAGAAGTAATTCATGCTGTAAAGACTGATGATTAAGCTGTGGTTTTCATTAAAACACAGAGAGAGTTCTGGTTAAACCCGATGCGCTTGTCTCGACTCCAACTTATTCCAAAACGGACCAATCGAATGAATGAAAAGCGTGTTCTTCAGCGCAGAGCAGAGACAGCTCCACTATACTAGATACAGAATGATCGAGTAGCGATCCGTACTACAATTACAGACAGACATGTTACCTTTCTTTTCCGATCCAGGCTATCTGATAGGTTGTTGTGCAATAAGGATTAAATTGTTATTAAATAGGGGAGAATGCCTGTGCCATTTATGGTGGTTAGTACACTTTTTCTGTGTGTCACGCCATATCCGGATCACATATGTAATAAGAGGGCCAAATCTCAAGTTGCATTGTTTAATTGATAAGTTGGTGTACACTATATCCTGCAGTCTATGTGGTGCCACTATGTTCTCCTCTAATGGTCTCCAGGATACCGATGCTTGATAATCAAACCAGGTGATCAGTGGTCTTAAAGAGAGCGCTTTAAAGTAATAGTAGAAGTCTGGAAAGGCTAAACCCCTGTTGGTTTTATTTCTCTGTGCAGTGGATCTTTTTAATCGTGGACGTTTGTTGTTCCAAATAAATGTATATGCAGCGGAGTGTCGTTTTTGCCAGTAACCAACGGGAGGGGGTAACAGCAACATCGAGCTGATGAAGTTAATTCTGGGCAAAACATTCATCTTAACTATTGACGCACGGGCCTGTAATGAGTTTTTTTTATTTTGACCACCTGCCGAAGTCATTTGTGATCCTGTCTAGCAATCCGGAGTAATTATACTTCACCGTTTGGCTTATCGTAGGGAATATTTCAACTCCAAGACATCTAAAGTGTTCTACCATGGGTATATTTGCTGGGAGGGTGGTAGCCTTTGCAGTCACATTGAGTGGAAGGAAGGCCGATTTTGGCCAGTTTATCTTAAGGCGAGACACTGCAGGTGAATAGTCAAATATACTTTTTTTGTTGATTTTGAGATTTTGTTATATTTTGCTTCCTAAACATGTCTTCTATGAAACTAGTGACAATAAAACGTCAATAACACACATTTAGTTGTTTATTTTACATCATTTTGCCTTATTGCATCCATAAATGTGCACATATTTAATGGGGAAGTGCCTCATTTGCATATATAAACATAAATTTCAGAAAACTTGCAATATATTTTTTCTTAGTTTATATGTACATAACAAATTGGGAAAGTTTCATAGTGATATCTATTCAAATATCTTTTGCCTATTAGGGGGTACTACACTGTACTACACTGTTTGTAGCCTGTGTGTAGTTCTGTTCAGTTCAATAACATCATTATTATTATTATTCAGTTATCAGGCATGTGTTTAGGTTGTCTATTACTAATGGTTTGATTAGGTATTGTGTTTGTAAATATCTGTTTAAAAAGAAAAAGTATGGCATTTTACAATACAGAACTTTGAAGGCGTTTTCCCGAAAATGAGTTTTAAGAGTTTTTCCTCATACTCTGAGCCAGAAATCTCCATTTCAGTAGCACTCACATACACCAAACCTTCCAGTTCTATTCATATCTATGTTCTGAAGGTATTTACAGAAGGGTTTGTTGATATCGCCTTCATACCCTGATTTATATCACATTTTATTCCTAAAAACATGGCGAAATATGGAATTTTACCATAAAAATGGACTGAATGGAGTATTTTCTGATTTATGGAGTGATAAAAAGAGATATCCAAAATCCCCTCTGTAATAACCTTTGGCTCTAATATGTCAACAAAATGAAACTATAATTTTGAAAATGGCTTTATCCAATGTTCAGATTTCTGTCCTGGAATTATATGCAAATTAGTGCATATTTAAGTAGATCATGCCTCATTTGCATATTTAAACATACAATTTCAGAAAACTTGTAATACAAAAAAGTCTTGTCTTAATATAAGTAATCAACTGGGGAAGTTTCATTGTGATATCTATTAGTTAATTATTTTACCCTATTCACCTGCAGTGTCTCCCCTTAAATCCCGATAGATTGCCAAAATCATCTATTACTTTTAGAAGATGAGGTAGGGAGGTGGCAGGGTTTTGCATGAACAAGATTACATCGTTTGCATATAAACTAATGTGATGCTGTGTGCCCTTAATTGAGATCGGTGCTATGGACTGGGATTGTCTTATATACTGTGCTAAAGGTTCTAGGTAGGGATGTCCCGTTCACGTTTTTTTGCTCCCGATCCGATCCCGATATTTCCCGATCCGATCAAAAAAAAATATATTGCATATCATCATTCATTTATTTATTGTCACACAGAGCAGAAGAATTTTGCCAAAACAAACCAATAGTATCCAGCTGCAGAACGGCAGACCAGCCACACTCTCAGACCCAAACGCATTTCCTTTGATTTAATTATACATCAAATGATTTATGTCAAGGATTGCAATGCCTCGCTTTAATGAAGTTAACTTTTCACCTGGATAACGTCAACATTCAGGGTGAATGTAATGTGAGAAATTGGGATAAAAAAAAAAAAAAAAAAATGTTAATTTGGGTCAGAGTGTGGCTGGTCTGCCGTTCTGCAGCTGGATACTATTGGTTTGTTTTGGCAAAATTCTTCTGCTCTGTGTTACAATAAATAAATGAATGATGATATGCAATTTAAAACCAAAACTAAGGCCTCATTATTAGTTTAAGACGTGACCATGGTCATGTTTGTTGAAAAAAAAAAAAAAAAAAAAAAAGTTCCAGATTTTTTATCAATTTTTTGCCGATCCCGATCTTCGGAAAATCACGTGATCGGCCCCGATCCCGATCACGTGATCGGATCGGGACATCCCTAGTTCTAGGGATAGAGCAAATCGTCCGGGACTAAGAGGACAACCCTGTCTGGACAAGCGTGACACAGGGAAGAGTGGAGAGCAGAATTTACCTGTTAAAATCATGGCCGATGGATCTGTTTATAGTACTTTGATCATATGAATAAACCCATCACCTAACCCCATCCTTCTAAGTACTGCCCATAAATAAGACCATTCCAACCTGTCAAAGGCTTTCATCGCGTCTAAGGATAATACAGCCGTAGGAAGCGCGGCATCCTTGCTGGCATCTATCACATGCAGCAACCGTCTAATATTATCCGTGATCAGGCGGCCTCTTATGAAGCCTGTCTGATCAGGGTGAACTAAAGATGTCATATGCTTTTGAAGTCGGATGGCTAGTACCTTAGCGTACAGCTTGAGATCGGTTCCAAGGAGGCTTAAGGGTCTATAACTGCCGCTTTCGGTGGGGTCCTTATCTTTCTTAAGTAGGACAGATATGAGTGCCATATTGACATCCCTGGAGAAGTTTCTTTCTTTGACTGAGTATAAAATCATATCAAGTAATAGGGGTCCAATTACATCCTAGCATGAGAGGTACAGTTTGGGTGGAATGCCGTCCCAGCCAGGGGCTTTACCACTTTGCAAGTCAGAAATAGCCTCCCTAAGTTCCTCTAGTGTAATAGGTGCATCTAACCGTCTAGCATCTTCCTCTGAGAGTTGAGGTAAGTTAATTTGATCAAGGAATTTCTCTAGTTTATTATGATCGAAGATCACTTCTGACTCGTACAGGTTAGAGTAAAACGTACAAAAAGTCTTGTCGATTTTTTTGGGGTCGGTGGTAACCATTCCCTGTTGGTCCTTGATGGCAGGGATATCCGCAAATTGTTCACTGGATCGTATCTTCATAGCTAGTAGGTGACTAGGTTTAGAGCCATGAAAGTAATAATGTTGTCTTGTTCTGTGTATTTGAAATTCAGATTGTTGTCTTAAAATGGAGTTAATCTCCTTTTTCAACATTTTAATTTGAGACTCCAGTCGACACGAGTAGTTGCGTTGTAAAGAGGAGAACAGCGAAGAGTGAAGCACTTCCAGTTCTACCAATATGGAGAGACGTTTCTTGCGGAGGTTGGAGGCAAAGATAGTAGTGTCATTCCTGATAAAACCCTTTACCGAGTTCCATAAAGTTCTGGGGTCTTGTACCGAACCCGCATTAAACTGCAGGTATTCAATGAGTTTATCTTTAAATTGCAGGATGAATTCATTGTTTTTCAACAGTGTCGAGTTAAAGCGCCATCTTGGGGCTCGGGATGTCATTCTACAGAATGAGGCCTTTAGGAGTAATCAATTGTGGTCTGACAGTGCAATGGGCACCAATTCAACATCAAAGCTATCAAATAGTCTAGGGGATGCAAAAACATAATCTATTCTAGAAAATGTCCTGTGTCTTGCTGAGAAAAAGGAAAACTCTCGCGCCGTTGGATTGAGCGATCGCCACAAATCATTTACTCCTGTGTCCTTGGACCAGGCCTGTAGTGCCGTAGAGGCCTGTCTCTGGTCATAGGTTGTGGTGAGACTAGATTTATAAATCAAGGGATCCCAGATGGCATTAAAATCTGCACCAATTATAAATGAATATTCAGGGCGATCTAGCATCGCTCTAGTGAGTGAAACGTAGAAGTTAGCATCATAAACATTAGGGGCATAAGCCGCTACCAAAGCAATTTTCCTGTTAAAGTAATCTATCTTGGCAATAGTTACTCGACCATCTGCATCAGACCACACGTCCAACAACAACTTCCGTTTCACTACTATAGCTACACCACAGGATTTGGTGTCAAAGGAGGAGTAGCTTATGTTTTGATATACTTTATCCGCCAGCTTTACATTGTCAGCCAATAAAATATGCGTTTCACTTAAAAGAGCCACATCAACCTGTTGTCTTTTCATCCATGTTAAAACGCTTGTGCGTTTATGTTGAACACCAAGACCCCCAGTATTCCAAATCAAGATATTTAAATTAGCCATAGTCTAAACAGGTTGCAGTATGCCTGAGTGTAATTCGTCTGGAGTAGCATTTCATAATAGATATATATCCAACTGTTAAGGTCCTGTTGAGATCTGAGCTTGAGCATAAAAACAAACATATAAAACAAAAAAACATATAATCCCCTATTCCCACCCCCCTCCCATCCTTTAAAATACATAAACAGTATCCCCATATAGAGCATATCAACCATAACCACCCTATGCAAATTGCCATAGGGTATAAACCTCTCAAATCTACCTGTGGTGGAATTCTCACCTCAAAACTGTCCAACCATTATGGAAATATGAGTGTGTTGGTTGAATATTGAGTCCCACAGGTCAACAGCTGCTGGGAGATTGTAATCGGTATGATCAGTGCACCCACACGTAGTCTAGTCTCATAAGTAGGCGGAATAACATACAATACTAAAGGTTAATGGATAGATACTGTGTGACCTGTTTTCTCTGGAGAACCAGAGGTGGGGGAGAATGAAACCCCTTAGATTTAAATACAGGCTTAAAATGACTACACTTCCCCCTTCCCTGTAAACATTCAAACAAAATACTTTTTGGAGCCCCCAGCCAAATGGTTTGAAGAAGAGAGGTCTTAGCTGGGGGGGGGATGAGGCAAGCGTCCGAGTTTCTATTCAACCATTGATAAAATCTTCCTTGAATAGATTTACATACAAGTGTCACAATGCAGTGGGGGCAATAGACCGTTTGGTCACACAGGAGACACTATTTACATCTAGCAAAAGCTCATTCTCTAAACAGACTCCCCGGCATGGTGACAACACCCAGCGTTTGTCTATTTCAAAGACCGGTTTCCCCAACATTCAGGTGACTGTAGCCGGCCCTATAATGACCGGGGGAAACTCCTCCTGTTCACAGGAACATGGAGGAAAATACTTTTGGACAAAAACGTAGTTAAAGTAATATTAGACATTCATACCGTACCGGACAATAACAGAATAATATAGATCTGTTTAATCCTGTCAGTTTAAGATTAAGTAGAACGTTTATGGCCAGTTGGACACTGAATTAGATAACAATGTGGGTTAGAATAAGGGAAAACTAACTTCAAAAATATGTAGTAACTAACTATAGGATGAGTAATAACTGTAAAACCATAACATTGAATATATAGATTCTCTTGTATTGATCTTAGGACCAACAGTCAGCAAAATCAGGTATAAAGGAGATTCTTACATTTGAAATAATAAAATAGGCTAACTTAGGTATTTAAGTCACTAGGAAAGTCTACAAAAGCGTTAAGCTATTAGTTTATTGGAGTTCGAAAATATCCCTGGGGTTTTAAGATAGTAAGATTAATCTAAATACCTTTAAAAGCTAAAAATCCAAAACAATATATATTTTAAGGACGGCCTCTTAATAAGTAATGTCTGACGACAGGCCTGCTCAAAATGGCCGCTTTGGGGTTTCAACCAATGAACCGCTCTCTCTTCTAAAAAAGTCCTCCCCTCATGACGTAAGACTAGGGGAGGAGTTTAAGCTTTAAAGCTAGCGGTTTAGTGAGAGAGAATAAAACAAGACGGAACGACACACACACAGGCTTTCTTGAGCCAACAGGATCCACACAAGGAGCGGCAGCAGGAACACAGGAGGAGCAGACGAGATACCAAATCCCTTTGTGGTCGCCAGACCACCGAGGCCTACATTGACCATTCTTTAATCTACTTTAACATTAGTCTGATATAAGGGATCGGTGGCATAGTACTTGAGTACCCTTATATCATTGCAGAATCCATTTTTCATTGTTATTTCACTATTAACTTTTTAATAAAGCTGGATTTACTACATTAGCAAACTCTCTGCTCTTCATTCCATCCTCCCTCTCCGCCGCCGAAACAAGGCCATTTCCTGGTCTTTGAAAGTACAAGGGAAGAGTAGAACGGACAATCACAACGCAGAGTAGCTTAGCTGGTTCTGTATATCAGAACCATCGACCCTTGTCACTTCAATTGGTGCCGTCGACCCTTGAACCTGAAGCGCTCTTGATTTTTTTTCGGCTGGACAAACACTCTGCACCGGAGACGATCGGTGCCCGCAGAGATTCATCGCGACAGGATCCTGAAAATAGGTGAGTGGACACGGGCCGTGATGGCTGAAAACGTAGAGCGTTCTGTTCGAACTGGGGTTGAGTTTGAAATGTATGATTGCCTCAATAGTCTGGTGTTGGAATGTCCGGTGGGATGTATCGATAGTGCCGGGCTTCACTGGGCGAGATGGTCGTAGTGTCTCTCGAGGAGCGAGATAGATGGGGCGATGGGGTGCGTAGCGCGCAGTATCATATTGGCTGCATCCAATGGGCAAGCGGGGATGTTTTAATACGGTACAACTCGCAAATTGGTAGTGCCGGGCTTCACTGAACAAGATGGTCGTTGATCGTGGCCTCAATAGTTTTGGTGTTGGAAGGCGCCGGTGGAATGTATTCCGGTTGATAGATAGACCTAAGTCGTATTTTCCGGAAAAGTGCATGATGAGATGAGATATTTTTCGTACCTGAACAATGGGGGATTAAGGGTGTACGCTTGTGAGGCAGGATCTCCGCTTGTGGCCGTCTCTCAAACGATGACAGGCGGACATCTGAGCCATCGACAGGACGATGCGTCGTTACTATTCTGGTCCAGCACTACTCAGGTCACGGAATCGGATGTGTGTAAAGAAGGGGCGTCAATATGATTCTGTAACATTACGGGTCGCGAGATATATAACGTGGGGAAAGATATGCAAAGGGGGGCCTCACCGAAGCTCACGTAGGTTTTTGTAAATGTCGTGCCAGGCTGGCCGGTCGCCGTTTCAAATCAACGGGGAGGTAGGTGCTCTGGACGATATCAGCCGAACTGAATGGAGATCGATCCGTGTTGAGGGTCGGTTAAATGGATTAGGAAGAGGTTGACGTCGTTTGTTAACCAAGTGAGATTGGTTGATTACAGAAAACGATAGTCGGCTGAAATCCGATTTAGGACGTGTTAGACTTCGGGGCATATTTAGATACACGTTCGTCGTGACAAAAAGGTGAACATAAGTACTTAGCAACGATTCGTTTCAATGTGCTGTTTGTAAAGTAAACATTCAGTGCATGTATAGTGTACTAATGCTCTTAAGCGCGGTGAAAATGAGCGCAGCGAAACTATTAAAAATAGTAAAAATGTGTGATGATACTAGTGTTAAAGCTAGGACAACATTGAGGCTAAGGCCCGAGCTATCGACTGACTAAGAGCTCAAGATAGCCTTTCGAAAACGGAGAACAACAAACACTTTGAACCAGAGGTTGTTCTAGCAATACAAGTATGAATAGTGTTTAAATTTTTTAAGCTATGAAAATGAGCGCTTATGTTGGACTTAAGGTTTATTCAATAGTGTAGGCCGCTTGTCGTGGCTCGCGTATACAATTCTACTGGGATTGTTCAATACTGAATGATTGTGAATGAATGGAAGTGTATGATTAAGCGAATGTGTATTGCTGATTATGTATGTTTGTAGCATATCTATTAGTGGTTAGGAATGTATGCCATATTTGAGTAGATTATTGTTGTATTATTATGAAATTATAGTGACTAACGACCGCAGGAAAATGTAATGAAAGATGCCGTTTTAGCTGAGGCTATCGGACGTGGCAGTCATTAGCTGCTACGTTAGCCACGGAGGCGACCGAAGTTAATTGTGGACGGGGCTTCGTGGTATCGGGTATATAGTGTGGATCGAGAGTGTGTTGGGGTCACTGGGATGTGTAATGTACATTAGAATTTTCGAATTCGGTGGATTTAAGGTAATTGTTTAATGTAATAAGGAATCAACTGAGGCGGAGATGTTGACCCGGAAGTCGTTCTAGGCTCAGCTAAAACAATGGCGGCGGGGTCAAGCTAGCATTTGGGATGGCCTATGTCTGTTGTAATGTTTTTGTTTTGATCAAATCTGTACACTACCACTTGGAGAGATTAAAGTTCTGCTGCAGGGTGGAGCTGTATTGTGCTAACATTGCGGTGTGTCAGCCCGCGTGACAAAACGGGACAATATGCCGTTTGGGGCAATTATTGCGGGGTCATGGTTGAAGCTAAGCTAATGCTAGCTAGCCGCGCTGGCTATCACACAAATGGCTAACGAAGCTACTAGGCTAAGCTACCTATGCTAACGACATAGCATGATGGGACTCTCAGGAGATATCGCGATGTGCTACTAATATGGCTTGGCATGTAAACAAGGAGCGCGGCCATCTTGGTAGGGGCGTGGTGTGTCCAATGTGAGGGGTTTATTTTTTCAAAAGCGATGTGGTTAGAAGTGCAGTAGAGGGCGGCAGAGGCCAGGTTTAGGTTTCCAATTAAAGCTGCTTGTGTTTTCATAGTTTCCTACACACAGGAACCGTTTTTCTTTTAAAGATTAGTTTGTTAGTGGAATTAGATTGTTATGTTGTAATAGTTTGGTAGTATAGTTTAATCTAGTAGTGGAATGTGGGGCCCAGGCTTCCTTCCCCTCCCCCCTCCCCCTCCCTCTCTCTCTCAATGGGGCAGTTCAATGCTGAGGACCGCGGGCGTCGTGGCGTGCGGTGGTAAACAGCTGCGTCGTAGCTCGCTGCCTAACTGCGCGCATTAATGTTGATGCGTCATGTGTTCGCTGCGTCGTAGCTCGCTGCCTAACTGCGCGGATTAATGCTGATGCGTCGTGTGTAGGTTACAGTGTAAGGGTGTATTTTCAAGGATGTTGGAGACACTGTAATTATGGTTAGGACATTTGGTGGCCGTGAGGAGGAGACGCGCGTGCGCACTAGGTGGTTGGTGTAATGTGTGAGGGAGCTGTGGTCAGTGGGGATGGTGTGTGGTTTAAAGTCCACTAGGGGGCGGAAAAGCCATGTTTTGGGATCCCGTCCTGGTGTAAGGTTACATTCTTTGAGTGTGGGATCGTTTGATGAGAGATCTAGCCGCTTATACTGCATAAACTATATTGCATTTATGGTAGTTTCGGCCAATAAGGTGATATATGGACATAATATCTCTCTTTAAGTCCTCTCCCCCTCCCCCTCCCTCCGGCCCCTGCCCCCCCCCCCTCTCCCCCCCTCTCTCTCTCTCTCTCCCTCCCTTTCTCTCTCTCTCTCCCCCCTCCCCCTCCCTCCTCCCCCTCCCCCTCTCCCCCCCTCTCTCTCTCTCTCTCCCTCCCTTTCTCTCTCTCTATCCCTCCCTCTCTCTCCCCCCTCTCTCTCCCTCTCTCTCCCTCTCTCTCTTCTCTCTCTTTTTCTCCCATGTCACGGGGTTGGCGTAGAGCTCTGAGTTAACTTTCTGGTTGATATTTGGTTGGGTGGGCCTAGTGGCTCATGCAAGGTTAGATGTGCAGCTGAGTATTGTTATTTTCTGTAGGTTATTGTTATTTTCTGTAGGGTTCTAGTGCTGATTAACACACACAGGATGGTGATGGGGTGCCAGGGTTTGTTATGCATTGGTGGTTCGGTGGTAGGGTTCTCGCCTGCCACGGTTGTATGGGTGTGCAATTTTTTTAAGGTGTAATTTTTTTCTTTTCATTTCAACGGGGGTACCAGCTCCCAACTCCCCCACTGTGGTCGCAGGGGGTCGAGGGGTGCATTGGGGTACGGGGTTTAAGCTTTGTGTCATGTTGTGTGTGGATATTTAGGTGAAGGTGTTTGCTGTTGTTAATTTCAATCTGAGGTGCTGTGTAAGTGCAGCAGTGGTTGAGAGTTGTATGAATTTTGAATATCCTTGTGTGGGGAGCCCGGGGTTTCGCTTTTCAGGTTGCAAACTGGGAGGGGATGCCTTGGGCTGCGAATGGCAGACCGGTGGGAAATAATTGGTCTGCAGGGATTTCAAAATGGGGATGGCGTCTGCACCTGTAGTTTAATGAGCAGGTTGTGGGGCGCTGTGCCAAGCCACGGGAATTCTGTGATATGAGTCACGGAAAATTTATTTAATTCCTCGTGAGTTGAAGGCGGTTGATATTTAACACCTAAGGTTAACACTTTGGTTGCCTAAGGTTAAATTAATGATATACCATAGATTGCCAGCGCTATTTGTCTATGGAGAAAGTCCCCTTCTTTGCAGGGCTATAACTTTTTAAATTCTATTGCTACATTGCCATTGTTAGGGCCCATTCAAAGTCCTATATGTATTGTTCATTGTGTAGCAACGTTAAACTTTTTCATTCACATATTCATAGTAAAGTATGGTCTAATGTATAAGTATGTTTTCATCTCTTTCTGCAGCTTTCTCCAGAACGTGATCTATAGCCCCAAATGCATTATATTGATGATGAAATACAGTTTGATGGCAATCAGCGCGATATAAAAAATTCCAACTAGACGTACTTCTAGAAGTTACTACACGTCATCTGATGTTGACCGGATGGGCGAGGGGGCGTTTATAATTCCGTGGGCAGCGTTATACCAATCATCTAATGTGGGTCAAATGTTGATAATATCAGTTATTATCGAAGACGGTAACGTTACACGCTGAAACTCACCCCAGTCTCCGCGCGCCGTTGGGCAATCATCGTCGAGTAGAAATTTTATCATTATGGGATATATTATTACCCGGTCCATCTCCAGCTTGTATAATGGTATATACGTCCAAATCATGTTGTTTATCGAGTTATTGGCAATCGATCGCTATGTAGTGTGACGAGCTAGAGTCACGGGACATGTACCGAGTGGCCGGAAGCAATACGGACGTCTAGCAAAACCTCTACTGCGCTTCCTGTTAAGCGGTTGCGCCGATTGGCCACCAGATGGCGCTCCTGAACCGCCAGAGAGCTCAGTGGGTCCTGCTGGTGGATCTCAGGCCAGCGGAGGGACATTATGAATCCGATCGCAGATTTTTGAAATATTGATATAAGGACGCTGTACAGCGTCCCCCGGCAACTTTAGCATGGCCAGCAAAGACGTGAGAAGACGTGTCCCGGCACCCAAAGTGTTAAGGTGTTGAAACGGGGGGAATGTGTATTAATTATGAATAAATTATGTGAATAAAGTAGTGTAAAAAGCGATGTATGATAGAAATACATTTAAGACTTTCTCAGATAAAAATAAACACAGCTACACATAGTGTAAAAAGCGATGTATGAGAGGAATACATTTTAGACTTTCTCAGATAGAAATAAATAAAGCTACACATAGAAGGAAATGTTATAATTACATATACACACAGTCATTTGAATTGCAATAAGATTTAGAATATTTTATGAGAAAGGAATTACAAATTCATTAAGTGGAAGAAGCGATTTTAATCAACTAAATTACCATATCCAACACAAGTGTTTAGAAATGATAGGCTGTGAAAAAATAATTCTGATTGTTCAACAGACGGAAGAGGCTGATGCGAAATAGTGTTCCTCAGAGTCATGTGAAGCAGTTACACGACAAAGGGATTGGAAGATCCAGTTTTCCGATGAGGACAACAGACAGAGCACAGCTAAGGCTGTGTCGTTATAATTCAAAAGAAAAATTGCACTAACGTTCTCTAAAGTGATATTATTATAGAGGATGCCCGACATTCCAGGCTTAAAGATAATGATGGATTGTGAAAGGGAAATGCCACTGCTAATTAAGTGTATGTTTTTTTTCTTTTTTTCTCCACAGCTGCTCGAGGGCGGACAGAAGCAGTGCTGACGATTCCAAACACCAACGGGGGAACAATTGACTGTTAAAATCTGGGTGGAGTATAACTAAGCGTTTTGTCAATTCCTGTCTGCACTCTGCACCAATAAATTCTGCCAGTATGAGTGATTTTAACTCAAGTTTGTAAAAATAGTTTAAGTACAGAGAAACTGGTTTTTCCAAACGGTGATATTACGAGTGTTTGAAAGTGGTGAGAATGGCAAATACACAGATAGGAGCAACTGAAGGTTTAGATGCAATAACCATAGCAAAGGTAGACAATTTGTCTATTTCAATGACTGGAAATGTCACAATAAAAGTGAAGAAACAATGGCCAAAGATATTCAGGCCTTTACAAAACCTTGTATTTAAGTATAGGAAAGGAGGCCGGTATAGAATGCGTAACCAAATCAAAAAACAGAAAAAGAAAGAACGAAAGGCGATGAAAAGAAATAATGCCGGCACTGGTAGCATATCGATAACTTCTGCAGACTATTCATTGACCGAATTGAGCAGTGACGATAACCTGATTGATTTGAATATGACTGATTCCCCTCATGAGACGAGCGTGACGGAGGGACTTGAAATAATGTCTTTAACTCCGACACAGGGGGTCTTTGAGGAGAGAGAACCAGAGACAACTGTTTTACCAGAGCCGATCCACGTTGGAGTGTCCATTGCAGATGACTGCAATTTAACCAAGAGACAAAGAAAGCAACTGAGGAGAGCGGTGTTGTTGCAGCAGTCCCAGGGAGTTGACTCTGGCCGTACGGCTGGAACAGAGACCGACAGCAGGTATGGGATAATACATGAACAGTTTCTACAGCCCACCAGTGTCCCTTGCCTAGGTTTCCCCCACCCCCACCATCAGTACCAAACTGAGAGGCGTGGCCCGGTGACGAGGAGCCAGTCAGCAAGGGCCAGGGTGGAGGAAGAGCGGATGATGTGCCTCTCTCAAGAAAAACTGACGAACGGGTCAGAAGGACGTTATGTTAACTTTGCCTCCAACACAGGGGGGCCCTGCGCCAGAACAGCAACAAAATCCAAGGGGACCACCCTGGCAGTCACGGGGACAAGGTGGAAACAGAAGAGGGAGCGCGAATGGATCCAAAGCTCGGCCATTTGAGTTCTGAACGTGCAGGAACTTCGGACATACATCTAGGGACTGTGATCAGGAGGATCAATCCAGAGGAGGAGGCCCTCGATGGGGGAACAGAAGAGGTGGATACGGGCAAAACCAAGGTCGGTATCAAGAACAGTGTCCACAGCCCGCAAGCTCCCCCTGTCCAGGACCCCCTCAGCACCAGAGCCAAGAGGAGAGGCGGGGCCCAGCGATGGGACGTCAGACCGCCAGCGCTGAGATGGGAGAAGAGGCGGCGACCTATAGCCAACAGCTACAACAGAGAGCGTTTATAGAAGCGTTCGAACGACATGAGGCAGTTCATCGAGACCTGATGAAGACACAGCGGGAGATTGGTCAAGCCGCACACGAGACGCAGAGGCTGGAGCAAGAACTGGCGAGAAAGAATGTACTGCTAGATGGTACAGTGTGTGATGTCATGCTTCGGGCGTCGGAATTAGGCCGCCGTGATCAAGCAATGCCCTGTGCCCCGTTGCCCAGACAGGGAGCGGGGCCTCGACAGGGTGCTAAGTTAATATTAGACAATTAATATTAGGCAGAGAAATGATGTGACACAACTTCAGCTAGTGATCAGTAGTAATTATCCATGCTTGATCAATAATCAGTTTGGTCAAAGGGTGGAATGCATGATTGAGAAATTAAGAAGACCCATAGTCTTTCCTAGGTTTTTATGATATTGATAGACGAACATCAACAATCATGAGTAATAGATATAGGCGTTTATTTATTTTTATTTTTCTTTCCTAGTGTTTTACAAGCAATTCCTGCCTTAGGCCGGGAGTTTTCATTTTGTTTATTCTTTTGATTTTTTTCATTTTTGTTTCTTAGTATATACGGGGGTGGTTACGCCCCTAGATGATAGGTTAATTTTGTTTCTAGGAGTGAGTTGAAAAAGCGATGCTCACAAATTTTGTTTATTGTTTTAAACTTTCAATTGTTGTTTTGGGATGTTTTTCTTTGTTTTGTTTCTTTTCTCTAATTTTTCTTAGGAACCTGACAGGCTGGGAGGAATCTCGACACAGCAGGACTGGTAGTATATGTCTATATAGTGGACTGAGAACAATGTGAATGAACTAGAGCGGGTTCATGGTTTTGTTCTCCGCTCATTAAGAATCCAGATCTAGGATCTGGGGGGTTGTGTCGCGATTGGTGAAGTGTTGGAAAACATGATTCTCTGTACATTGATAAGCTCAGTAGGTTTTGGTCGCCATTGGCCAAATAGCCTTTGTGTAGGGTGTGGACATGTGCAATTGATAATTGGCTTATGGGGAACTCTGTGATGGCTGGTTAGAGGCTGGCACAGCGTGTGAAAAGATGTGTGTTTAAAGGCAACTGTGGTTTGTTGCCACACATGTAGGACTGCTGGAGGAGAGGTCTCGTCAGTACTGGCTGTCCGGGCCCCGAGGGAGCTGTCTGGGAACGGAGGTATGATATGAAAATAGTATTCCACATCAAAGGGTGGTGGGTATATTATATTGTGTTGAACTTAAGACATTGGTCTAGTAATAGAGAGTACAACACAAAATAATGAGAGCCATGTGAATTTTTCTGAATATTGAATATTAACGATAAGGAGCCATGAAATATATAGATAATTGATTTGGAAAACGAATGTATTATCAATGCAGAAAAGTAAAGGTGTATCAGGCATGGAAATGTGATCTTCCAATCAAATTGTCTGTTGTACATAACACATTTATATAACAATAACAGGACAGAGGGAAAAATGTTTTCCTTCTGTGAAGACTGGAGCAGTATCAAGCCTGCACACAACCGGAAGGAGACCGTGAATAGCACAAGGCAGAAGGATGTCCTTGACCGCAAAGAGTTATCAAGAAACCGCAGGAGGTTGATGAGGGATAACTTGCAGGATGAGAGCTAATGCTAATTGGAGGTCTCAGTGATCCATGGAGAGAGCATGTATATATTTTTTGATTTTTGATTTTGAGCTCTCTCCTTTCTTAGAAATGGTTAAATCTAATGCGATGCAATAATCTTTTCTTTCAGAGTTAGACGCACAATATAGACATGTTTGGTTAAAAAACACATAAGTATAGTGGAATAAACAGAAAAGCTGATAACTGGTGCAATGTTCTTTTTGTATGAAGAAACGGACCTAGACGGATGTCAACTTCAAATAACTGATAATTGTTAATTGTATAACTGATAATTGTTAATTGTGTGAGAGGGAAATAACGAGGGTGTTGAAAGCATTGGTACTAACAGAAATGAACTGTGTTTTAGAGATTCTTTAAATCTTTTGGTTTTTTAATATGATTTTGCTAAGGTTAAAAGGTTATGGTATCTGTAGGGTGTACGACCAGTTTGATTGAGAAGTCAATAGCAGGTATACGTGGGCATATAAGCCCACGACGGGGGACTGTGGTGGAATTCTCACCTCAAAACTGTCCAACCATTATGGAAATATGAGTGTGTTGGTTGAATATTGAGTCCCACAGGTCAACAGCTGCTGGGAGATTGTAATCGGTATGATCAGTGCACCCACACGTAGTCTAGTCTCATAAGTAGTCGGAATAACATACAATACTAAAGGTTAATGGATAGATACTGTGTGACCTGTTTTCTCTGGAGAACCAGAGGTGGGGGAGAATGAAACCCCTTAGATTTAAATACAGGCTTAAAATGACTACACTTCCCCCTTCCCTGTAAACATTCAAACAAAAGACTTTTTGGAGCCCCCAGCCAAATGGTTTGAAGAAGAGAGGTCTTAGCTGGGGGGGGATGAGGCAAACGTCCGAGTTTCTATTCAACCATTGATCAAATCTCCCTTGAATAGATTTACATACAAGTGTCACAATGCAGTGGGGGCAATAGACCGTTTGGTCACACAGGAGACACTATTTACATCTAGCAAAAGCTCATTCTCTAAACAGACTCCCCGGCATGCTGACAACACCCAGCGCTTGTCTATTTCAAAGACCGGTTTCCCCAACATTCAGGTGACTGTAGCCGGCCCTATAATGACCGGGGGAAACTCCTCCTGTTCACAGGAACATGGAGGAAAATACTTTTGGACAAAAACGTAGTTAAAGTAATATTAGACATTCATACCGTACCGGACAATAACAGAATAATATAGATCTGTTTAATCCTGTCAGTTTAAGATTAAGTAGAACGTTTATGGCCAAGGTAGGTTAGAATAAGGGCAAACTAACTTCAAAAATATGTAGTAACTAACTATAGGATGAGTAATAACTGTAAAACCATAACATAGAATATATAGATTCTCTTGTATTGATTTTAGGACCAACAGTCAGCAAAATCAGGTATAAAGGAGATTCTTACATTTGAATTAATAAATAGGCTAACTTAGGTATTTAAGTCACTAGGAAAGTCTACAAAAGCGTTAAGCTATTAGTTTATTAGAGTTAGAAAATATCCCTGGGGTTTTAAGATAGTAAGATTAATCTAAATACCTTTAAAAGCTAAAAATCCAAAACAATATATATTTTAAGGACGGCCTCTTAATAAGTAATGTCTGACGACAGGCCTGCTCAAAATGGCCGCTTTGGGGTTTCAACCAATGAACCGCTCTCTCTTCTAAAAAAGTCCTCCCCTCATGACGTAAGACTAGGGGAGGAGTTTAAGCTTTAAAGCTAGCGGTTTTAGTGAGAGAGAAGAAAACAAGACGGAACGACACACACACAGGCTTTCTTGAGCCAACAGGATCCACACAAGGAGCGGCAGCAGGAACACAGGAGGAGCAGACGAGAGACCAAATCCCTTTGTGGTCGCCAGACCACCGAGGCCTACATTGACCATTCTTTAATCTACTTTAACATTAGTCTGATATAAGGGATCGGTGGCATAGTACTTGAGTACCCTTATATCATTGCAGAATCCATTTTTCATTGTTATTTCACTATTCACTTTTTAATAAAGCTGGATTTTCTACATTAGCAAACTCTCTGCTCTTCATTCCATCCTCCCTCTCCGCCGCCGAAACAAGGCCATTTCCTGGTCTTTGAAAGTACAAGGGAAGAGTAGAACGGACAATCACAACGCAGAGTAGCTTAGCTGGTTCTGTATACCAGAACCATCGACCCTTGTCACTTCATATCATAAGTAGATTATTCTCTCAGTGGCTGCTGGCCACACTCCCTTAAAATAAAATAAAATTTAAAAGATAAAAATTCCTCAAAAAGCAGAGTACATTCACTTAAACCTTATATGAACATGGCTAAGTTTAAACAAGAAGAAGAAAGAGTAAAAAGAAAAAAGCCTAGAATAGGAATTATTGCAAAAGAAAGGGGTGGGGGGTGGTTATAATACGTGTGCAATGCGACCACCAGGCCAGGGGAGGGCGATGTTCAGCTGTGAAGTCTGTTGTTTCCTATGATTCATAGAGTAGAGGTTACAAAATATTCCAGAATATTCCAGCATTGTCATAGTGTAATTAGACCTCCGTGCCAGAAGAGGCGCTGTACAACAGTTCGTCTTAATCTTCATAGATTTGGACTGTGTGCCCTCCTTATACCAGTTTACCCCTCCTCTTCCGTGCCTCTCGAACAATTATTTCTTTTATTCCAATTTGACGTAAACTAGCAATAACTACTCTAGGCCTGGAGTTATTTGCAGCTTTGACCCCGATTCTGTAACACTAATCCAATTTGGGTGCAGTAAGCTGAGCCACCTTACTGCACAGTACAGCGGGAGATCTTGATATGCACATTCCGTTTCCTCGAGCAGGGCCTGGAACTGTCGGTGTGTCAGAGAAGATCGCTTAACAATGAAGTTAACTATCTTTGCCACTGTAGCCATAACCTCATTCAGATCCGACTTTGACATCTTTGCACAGAGGTTTTCTTGGTGGATTATGCAGTGGAGTTTCATGATGGCGTGACCAACTTCATCCTCAATTAATTATTAATTTCGCCACTCCCTTCTGTTTCCCGACCATGGCGGGCGCTCCGTCTGTAGTCACTGCAAACATCTTCTTGATGTCAATCCCTCTCCCCACAAAGTGGCCCGACAACACACGTTAATGTCCCCATGGGCCGTACAGGTCTTCTTTAAATAAGTCAAGAAGAAAGCATAACAATAAGTCAAGAACAGAACAAGAACACCATAAGGTCCAAACATTTTTAGATGAATGCAAAAAATTTAAATAAAAAATTAAAGAATGCAAGCACTCCCAGACATACCCCACGCGAAGGTAAGGAAAAACTCACTAAAACCTAACAATAGGGAAAAAAGCTCCACAGGCAGTGTGGAGGAGAGAAACCTTAGAAGGGCCATTCAAGGGGGGATCTCCCTTTTTTTATTTTTTTTTTGATCCACTTTTTCTCCCATTTTTCTATATTTTCTCCCATCCCAATTTCGTATCATCCAATTCAACCCTCCCCTGTCACGAACGCTGTTTCTTGCCTCCCACAAGCCGGCTGCAATGTGGACTAAGTCATACATAGCACAAGTCCCCTCCGGTACTTAAGGTAACAGCAGTCGCATCTTTTCACCTGCGCAGCTCGATCTCTCAGTGTTGAGGAGTAACGCGTGGGAGGCTCACGCTGCCCCCGACACTTCCTGATTCTACTGCGCAGGCGCACCAACCGACTTGTAGGAGTCGCTTGTTCACAACGTTCGATCCCCACCCTTCAGTTTTCCCTCCCCGTAATACGGCCAATGTGTATTACTGCGGACGACCAGCTAAACTGAAAACAATGTGGAGAGCTGGATTCGAACACGCGAATCCTAGCGTCTCCACACTGGTGGCGAGTGCCTTGCCCACTACACCACCTAGCCGCCCTTCCCTTCTTAGATGTTGGTGATAGTAGTGTTGCAGACGGACAGTTGGTAAGCATGCACTCATGTGTGTAGTGAAACACTGATGAGTGCATGCAATAGCAACTGAACATTTTGAAAAATTAAAGATAAAGCAAATAGCGATAGCAACTGAACATTTTGAAAGATTAAAGATAGAGCTGATAGCGGATCTATTTGAGGCACAGGGGCGGCGCAAAGAGGGTCACGTCCTCCCCGTCTTAGTTACGGGACATTCAACACTCCGGTCATTGCTCAGGGACAGCCGGAGACAGGGAGATAGGGGGCGGCGCAGAGAGGGTCGCGAACTCCCCGACATCATCGCGGGACGTCCAGCACTCCGGTCACCACTACGAGACCTCCGGAGACAGGGGGGCACGCAGAGGGGGTCGCAACCTCCCGGCCTTCATCACGGGATGTCCGACACTCCGGTCAGCACTCCAGGACAGCAAGTCATAGGGGGACAGGGAGACGGGACAGGCGTTAGACAGCTCATGTGATTGTAGTGGGCGGACATAGCAATAGATACAAGTGGTAAGCATATATGTGAATGGAGTAGATATATGAAGTAAGCATATTATGTGAATAGAATAGAAGTACTTAACCCAGCAATGAAATGCAATGTCCTCGCCCTTGTTGTGCCAGTCATTGGCTTTAAACAGAAGAGCTCCTCTCTCACAGTTGAGTCACAGTATCTGACCATGACTGCCAAACGTGGTATGTCGTTCACGTCCACGCTTTCGTCAAGTGCAACGCTAAACACTGGCGCATCTTTTAATCCAGCTGTTTGCTGTTCTCGGATGTTTTCTGACATTTCATTGATGCGTCGCTCGACACTTCGAGCTGACACTGGGATATCTTTTATCCTTGCTTTTATTTTATCTTTATTTGGCAAGCCTTCAAACAAAACATCTGAGGTAGAGATAAAAGCCTCCTTAATATACTCGCCATCCGTGAATGGCTTTCCACGTTTTGCAATGCAATGAGCAATGCGAAAGCTTGCTTCAGTTGCGTGGTTTTGAGCGCGTGTGAACACTTTGAGGGTGCTGGCTTGCTTCCCATACCTGGCGACGGCACGTTTAATAGATTCTGCCTCATCCGCCTGATCCTTGAAACTTGTTTTATGCTTAGTCTCGAAATGGCGTTTCACAGATGACGTTTGGCAAACTACATTTTCCAAACAGAAAGAACACATAGCACGGTCCTTCTGAAGGTCCACAAACCCGTAATCGTCTGTCCACGAGGGCTGGAATGTCCGAATTTGCTTTGATTTCTTAGCGGGGGTTGCCATCATGACACTCACAGAATGCAACCTCAGCACTGTGTGTTACCTGCCGCGACTGCTGCGGGAGGCCGGCGGGAGGCCGGCTACAGCGGAGCACATGGGAACAGCTGATTGCTGTCATAATATAGGGGTGTGCAGAACAGTCGACTTACAAAAAAGAACCTGTGGGAGGATTTCAACAAGAGATATGCGACAACAGTGCAAAACATTTCACTATAATATTTCAAAGCGAAGAAAAAATAATAATAATAATAATAATAATAATACTTTTTTTTTTTATGCTGCCCCCCCCCCCCGCGTGCCTATGGAAATGGTCCCGCATGCCTAAGCAGGCACGCGTGCCTAGGGTTGCCGACCCCTGGTCTAAACGATATGGAAACCGGCTTGAGTACTTGTGCTGACAAGGTGGAAGTGATAGATGCTAGATGTGGAGATCTAGAAGGAATCAACGATAAGCTAATGGCTAAGCTAGCCGACGTCGAATACTGACTCCGTCTACCTAATATTCGCATAATAGGGCTGGATGAGTCCGTGAGTTGCGACCAACCCAATGTCTTCTTTGCAAAGGTACTGGTTGAAATTCTGGGGGTGGGTATCGTCCCTACGACACCCAAATTGGATTAGTGTTACAGAATCGGGGTCAAAGCTGCAAATAACTCCAGGCCTAGAGTAGTTATTGCTAGTTTACGTCAAACCAACCGTTTCCCATAGGTTGTCGATTTTGGATTCGATAGATTCTTTGTTAGAGGCAGACTGGTTGGTTAGTGAGTGTAAACCGTCTGTTAAGGTGCGCTCAAGCTATAGCTGAGAGAGAGAGAGAAAGAGAGAGAGAGAGAGAGAGAGAGAGAGAGAGAGAGAGAGAGAGAGAGAGAGAGAGAGAGAGAGAGAGAGAGAGAGAGAGAGAGAGAGAGAGATCTGGTGGAGAGATTGGAGGAGGAGGAGGAGGAGGAGGAGGAGGAGGAGGGTGTGCTTTGTGTGTGCACTGTGTGTGTGCCATCATGTTAGCCTCAGTTAAACCTTGCAACGCCTTGTTAGATGAAGCTGTGTTCTGAGGTGTCCTGTGTGCTGATCTGTGTTCTGATCTGTGTTCTGATCTGTGTGCTAATCTGTGTGCTGATCTGTGTTCTGATCTGTGTGCTGTGTCATGTGACACTACACACATTTAATTGAGACCCTTTATTTGTTTATTTCAATTTAGCTGGAAATACATTGCTACATCATTCAGTAACATTTGCAGAGCCTTATAACAAAAACATTGCATTCACCCCCCCCCCCCCCCCCAAATCAGATTTAGGGTTGATACAACCATCATAATAATATTGTTAATAATAACAATAACAATAATGATGTAATAATGTAAAAATGATCATTAAAAATACCTGATTATGAGAAGAAAAAAATTACGATGCATGGAATATTGTTTAGGCACACTAGTTACAACTATATTTCAACCAGGCACTCCATGTCAAAAAGGTTGCTGACCCCTGGTTTAGACGATCGGTCTGTGCACCAACCGTTTCCCATAGGTTGTCGATTTTGGATTCGATAGATTCTTTGTTAGAGGCAGACTGGTTGGTTAGTGAGTGTAAACCGTCTGTTAAGGTGCGCTCAAGCTTAAGCTGGGATTGCGTGAGCTTGATCTGGGATTGCGTGAGCTCTTTGATTAGCTTAGCAATGGATTCCATATCGGTGGAAGCGTCATCTTTCTTTGTTTCGCTTGTTTTCTTCTGTGCCATTGTGGTTCTTTCAGTCAATATAGTTAGTTGGAAACCTAAGGTGATGTATACATACAGGTTTAACCGAGTTGAGAGTATAAAAAGAGGCTTTTAAAGTAAAATATAAAAAAGGGAGTAGCAGCTTAACAGAATGCGACCTCACATCCTCAACCCGGAACCGGATGTTTCTATAGTTCAGGGCATCATTAATAACTCAGGCAGAAGACAGAGAACAGTGATAATAATCTGTGATGTCTAGGGATGATCTGACACAGATAGGCCTATACTGCAGTGCTATTTTGGATATTGGGCTGATAGCAGGCTAAAATAGGTTATAGGTGTTGAGAGCATTTCGCTAGTACTAAGATCTGACGTCAGGAGCGGCGTGAAACATCAGAGATCATCGCAAGATGATTGACACAGGAAGGTGTTGGAAGTCCCAGTTCAGTAAGACTGTTCAGTAAAGATTATATTATATTATATTAAAATGTATTGTTGTAATCATACAGCACAGGTACAGTACAACGAAAAGAAGTTTGGATCTAACCAGAGTGCAAATGTAACAGTAAAGTGCGATAGTAATATACAATGTACAGGTGATTAAACTGGGTATAAAAAATACAAATTAGTACTACTGAGTAATAAGTAAGTAAAAGTGATAATCAAATGTATGTACAGAGTTGTAGTAGTAATATGTACAGTGATACAGGTATAAAGACACTATGGTAGTACATTTAGTTTAGTTTAGTTTATTTTTTCGCACAGTATAAAAAGAACAACACAATAATGACAACTGTAAAGTACAAAATATATACAGTGCAGGAAGAGGCAGAAAAGGGATATGTACAGATATAGATATAGTATCTATATGTAAAAATGATTATATGCAGGTATGTACAGACAGATATGGATCGATATATATACCATAAGAATGAATAAATATATATATATGGATATAAAGCACTATTGTACATACTATCATACAGAGTTATGGGTTATACGCAGGTGTATAAGTAGGTATATAGAATAATTATATGTAGGTATATTCAGACAGATATGGATATATATATATATATATATATATATATATATATGCAGTAAATATAAATATATAAATGTATATATATGGTATATACAGCACTATAGTATGAGGTAGGTAGTTGTGAATATTATGTAGGGAAGTTGTAGACAGTGAAAGCAGTAGGTATAGTTCATACAGTAAGGGTAACAGAGCCCAGGGTAATAATAAGTCAGTTCAGTAAGACTGTTCAATAATAGAATGAATCGATCCTCTGTATCGGCTGGGGTTAGAAATAGTCGGAGCTGTGCGTAGATGTACGCACAATCTCAAGCACATGTTCATGTTGATAAATCCCACACTTTGCTTAGAAAAGATTGTACGCGCGGTTTACGCACATTTCTGTGCGTACGCAGCGTTGATAAATGAGGGCCCTGGGCTTTATAATGTCAGCCCAGCGTTAACCCTTTCACTACCACACTACAGAAGGTTAACCCTACTGTATCACCTTCTGTAGTGCGGTAGTGAAAGGGTTTACCCTTTGTCGTATGGCAGTGAAAGGGTTAACCTTCCGTATTGTCGCAGTGAAAGGGTTAAACCATTTGGTAGTGTGGCAGTGAAAGGGTTAAGATGGCAGACTGCTCCAGCACTGAGATCGACTGACTGGGGCTCCTAGAACCACCTTCCCCCAGTTAACCTCTTAAGCGCTAGCCATATTTTCAGAAAATTCGCCTAAAAGTACATACCCAAGTAAATGGAAGATTGCTCGACTTCTATAAGGTCCATTAGTATGTTCTTGGTATCTGACGATTTGCCCACCGGCACTTTGGCGACCTCTAGTGGCTCGGGTGTGCCTATTCTTTAATACAATATATATATCGAATTAAAGCCCCATTTGTAGCCTGTCGATAGCCCTTTCAGGTGACACCGGTTCTCGAGTTACATGCCATTATTTGAGGCTTGCGCAAAGTACACGATATTGCGCAAATACTACTCTCGACTCTTGGGGGTCTAGTTCCGTCAATCATTTGGCGATCTCGAAAATGATTGGACAGGGTTGTAGCCGATGAGTGTGGCTTTCCAATGATACCCCACCTGGTGAAATGTTACGAGCGAAAACAGGAAGAGAAAACCCGCTGAATGAATTCTATGAGAAGTCTTTTCTTTTGTACACAGTTTACCAAAATCACTCCTAATCACTCATTTCTGAGCGGATCTTTATGAAATTTGGACATGTACTACATGAGACTTCAGGCTATGGATCTCGTGAGTTTTTTGAGCCTCCAGCCATTCTGGGGAAATACTACTTCTGGACTACAAGCTAAAAGCAATGGGTTTTGATAGTCTATCAGTGAGATGGATGCAATCCTACCTGGAGAGGAGAGAACAGATGGTGGAGGTAAACGGTACCCTATCCCCCCCCCCCTCACAGTGAGCTGTGGTGTTCCACAAGGAAGCATACTAGGACCGCTACTGTTCCTAATTTATGCAAATGACATGTCGTCAGCTTGTGACTGCAACTTGTTCTTGTTCGCAGACGACTCAGCCCTGCTGGTCTCTGACAAGAACAAGTTACATGTTGAAAAAACACTCAGCTGGGGGGTGGTCCAGTAGCACACCATGTTACCGCGCTCGCGCGGGACTCCGTGCTGCGTCACGGATCTGGTTGACTCCGAGTTCGATTCCCGGACCCGCCGTCATTTGCCGAATGTCTCCCCCTGCTCTCTCTCCCGTTTCACCCTGCAACTGTCGGTCATGCTTGACCAGGAAAGCGATAAACGCTAAATAAAAAAGTAAAAAAAAAAAAAAAAAAAAAACACTCAGCTTGGAGCTGGGCAAAATCTGCATATGGCTCGCTGATAACAAACTATCATTACACATGGGCAAAACAGAGTCCATTCTCTTCGGTTCAAATAACAAACTCAGCAAGACAGACGGCTTCTCAGTTATGGTGGGTGACAATATTGTCACAAGGAAAGATGAAATTACCTACCTGGGCTCCATCGTAGAGGCTAATCTTTCCTGTGACAAAATGGCATCTAATGTAATAAAAAAAAGTCAACCAACGAACTCGATTCTTGTACCGGATCTCCTTTCTGGTAAACCTGAAGACTCTGGCAGGAGCACTCATACAAGGGTACTACGACTATGCTTGCACCTCATGGTACCAAAGCACCTCAAAGGCACTAAAAACAAAATTACAAACATCTCAAAACAAACTGGTCAGACTACTGCTTGACCTTACTCCTAGAACCCACCTCACCCCAGCCCACTTTGACAACCTACACTGTAAACCTGCATGTTTAAAATAATCAATTAGTTTGAGTAGGGCATACTCAATATTCTATGAAAGTTCTACTAACTTGAATGTCTTGAGTTCGTGTGATGTGTTCTTATGTTTTGAGTAATAAAACTCATAGTTTTTGATTGACTTGGAACTATTCACTTATTAAGTAAGTATAATGTAAAAGCATAACTTAAGTACAACTTAAGATAATTAAGTAGATACAGACTGTAAACCGCATGTTCAAAATAATCAATTAGTTTGAGTAGGATATACTCAATATTCTATGGAAGTTCACCTAACTTACATATGTTGAGTTTGTGTGACTTGTTCTTATGTTTTGATTAAATTAAACTCATCGTTTTTGATTGCCTTGGAACTATTCACGTATTAAGTAAGTATAATGTAAAAGCATACCTTAAGTACAACTTAAACAAATTAAGTAAATACAGAGTATTGCGGTTCAGTCGTAGAATTCAATAAAGGAATATGTTATCTTATCTTATAAAAATATATATTTTCCACTAATTTCTATGTTTCAACATTACTGTCTGATGCAGTAACATTAGTGTGATGATGTGTGCATGAGAACATGCAACCAGCATGGTTTTGTGAGCACTTGATGCAGAACCACAGCCACCCGCAGGCTGGGGTCCCGCAGGCTGAGGCCCGCAGGCTGAGGCCCCTCACGCTTCCATTGGCTGATTTGGGTCACGTGACCGTCCCACCCAATGGCTGAATTGGAGTGTTGCACTGCGGGCATTGGCTGATTTGGGTCACTTTGCACTGCAGGATTGATTGATTGATTGATTGATTGATTGATTAAAAACGTTATTAACAGATTGCAGAATGGGTATAGAGGTGTGATAGGTGTGATAGGTGTGATATGTGGGATAGGTGTGATAGGTGTGATAAGTGTGAGAGGTGTGATAGGTGTGAGAGGTGTGAAAGGTGTGATAGGTGTGATAGGTGTGAGAGGTGTGATAGGTGTGATAGGTGTGAGAGGTGTGATAGGTGTGATAGGTGTGATAGGTGTGAGAGGTGTGAGAGGTGTGATAAGTGTGAGAGGTGTGATCGGTGTGAGGTGTGAGAGGTGTGAGAGGTGTGAGAGGTGTGATAGGTGGGATAGGTGTGATAGTTGTGATAGGTGTGAGAGGTGTGATAGGTGTGATAAGTGTGATAGGTGTGCGAGGTGTGATAGGTGTGATAGGTGTGATAGGTGTGAGAGGTGTGAGAGGTGTGATAGGTGGGATAGGTGTGAGAGGTGTGATAGTTGGGATAGGTGTGATAGGTGTGATAGGTGTGAGAGGTGTGATAGGTGTGATAGGTGTGAGAGGTGTGATAGGTGTGAGAGGTGTGATAGGTGTGAGAGGTGTGATCAGTGTGAGAGGTGTGATAGGTGTGATAGGTGTGATAGGTGTGAGAGGTGTGATATGTGTGAGAGGTGTGATAGGTGTTATAGGTGTGATAGGTGTGAGAGGTGTGAGAGGTGTGATAGGTGTGATCGGTGGGATCGGTGTGAGAGGTGTGATAGGTGTGAGAGGTGTGATAGGTGTGATATGTGTGATAGGTGTGATAGGTGTGAGAGGTGTGATAGGTGTGATAGGTGTGATAGGTGTGAGAGGTGTGAGAGGTGTGATAGGTGGGATCGGTGTGAGAGGTGTGATAGGTGTGAGAGGTGTGAGAGGTGTGAGAGGTGTGATAGGTGGGATAGGTGTGATATGTGTGATAGGTGTGAGAGGTGTGATAGATGTGAGAGGTGTGATAGGTGTGAGAGGTGTGATATGTGTGAGAGGTGTGATAGGTGTGCGAGGTGTGATAGGTGTGATAGGTGTGATAGGTGTGATAGGTGTGAGAGGTGTGATAGGTGGGATCGGTGTGATAGGTGTGATAGGTGTGATAGGTGTGAGAGGTGTGAGAGGTGTGATAGGTGTGATAGGTGTGACAGGTGTGATAGGTGTGATAGGTGTGAGAGGTGTGATAGGTGTGATAGGTGTGAGAGGTGTGATAGGTGTGAGAGGTGTGATAGGTGTGATAGGTGTGATAGGTGTGATAGGTGTGAGAGGTGTGATAGGTGGGATCGGTGTGATAGGTGTGATAGGTGTGATAGGTGTGAGAGGTGTGAGAGGTGTGATAGGTGTGATAGGTGTGACAGGTGTGATAGGTGTGATAGGTGTGAGAGGTGTGATAGGTGTGATAGGTGTGAGAGGTGTGATAGGTGTGAGAGGTGTGATAGGTGGGATCGGTGTGAGAGGTGTGATAGGTGTGAGAGGTGTTAGCTTTTTATGGGTTTTCTTGCTAAATCTTGCTTGATATTGCCTTCAGTGATATACTGACTGGATTTAGTCTGGAAATCTGCTTGGATTACCTGCTTGGATAAACAAACAAGCCTGCTAGGAACAGCCAGCTAACACCATGCCAGGCCAGGCCCAGGCTCCAGCAGCAGCCAGCTACCACCAGGCCAGGCCCTGCAGCAGCTCAGGCCAAACGGGCTAGTAGTAGCCTAGGTGCTACCAGCCATCACCACCAGGCCAGCCCCAGCCTACCAGCTACCAGCCACCAGGCCAGGCCAGGCCCAGGCTCCATCAGCAGCCAGCTACCACCAGGCCAGGCCCTGCAGCAGCTCAGGCCAAACGGGCTAGTAGTAGCCTAGCTGCTACCAGCCATCACCACCAGGCCAGCCCCAGCCTACCAGCTACCAGCCACCAGGCCAGGCCAGGCCCAGGCTCCAGCAGCAGCCAGCTACCACCAGGCCAGGCCCTGCAGCAGCTCAGGCCAAACGGGCTAGTAGTAGCCTAGCTGCTACCAGCCATCACCACCAGGCCAGCTCCAGCCTACCAGCTACCAGCCACCAGGCCAGGCCAGTGTGGTGATGTGAAAACATGCAACCTGCATGTTTCCCAGATAGCAAAAGACATTAATTCAATTTTGGTCAGATTGGTTATTTTTGGTTGAGGTTGAAAAAGCTATGTTGATTCAATATTTAATTACAGATACCATTTCAATAGACCCACGGCTAGACAAATCTAATCCAAAGAATGTCTCTCCCTCTAAAATGGCAAAATCAATTACATCATTTGTGACCCAAATAGGATGTGTGGACCCATGGCGTTTTTTTAATCCGAGTAAAAAACACTTTTCTTTCTACTCTCAGGTCCATAAAACATTCTCTAGAATTGATTACTTCTATATTGATAAATATTTCATTCCGGCTGTCAATAATACAGAATACTCAACTATAGTGATATCAGATCACGCCCCATTACTACTTGACATCGCATTCTCACTCCTACAAAAATCACGCCCCCCTTGGAGGTTGGACTGCACATTGTTAAGTGATGATGGATTCTGCCAAACAATATCCAAGGTGATTGACGAATTCCTTATAACCAATAACCATGACAGCATATCCCCATCCCTACTCTGGGAGACCTTAAAGGCGGTAGTTAGAGGAGAGATTATATCCTACTCTGCAAGACAAAATAAACTGAGAAAACAAAAACAGGAACAGCTCATGGAAAGTATTGCAAAACTAGACAGAAAATTATTAGTATCCCCAACCCCTGAATTAGACAAGGAAAGACAAAATCTCCAAATGGAATATAACTTACTTTCAACTCGTGAGACTGAAAAACAACTTTTAAGATTACGTGGGTCTTTCTACGAACATGGGGAAAAGGCAGGATGCCTTTTGGCACACCAAATTAAGAGTAGATCGACATCCCAACAAATTGAACAAATAAGGACTCCCTCCGGAGAACTCAGTCATCCCATCTCTTATTAATGAGACTTTTAAAACATTCTACTCCGAGCTTTATACCTCACAAACCCCTGCGGATGATACAGACATGACAAGGTTTCTTGACAACCTGGAATTCCCATCCATAACCCACACGCAAGCGAGCGAAATAGACCAACCTCTAGAACTTGGTCATATAGCAGACTCGATTGGACTGATACAAAGTGGCAAGGCCCCTGGCCCAGATGGCTATCCAATAGAGTTCTATAAAAAATTCATAGATAAACTAACCCCCCTCCTGTTAAAAATGTTCAATCACTCTCTGGACCAAGGGGCTCTGCCTCCAACTCTCACTGAGGCCTCAATAACCTTGCTATTAAAACCGGGTAAAGAACAATCTGACTGCAGCTCCTACCGCCCTATCTCCCTTTTAAATGCAGACTATAAGATCCTAGCAAAAACACTAGCCATGCGGCTAGATTCGGTTATGCCAGGTATCATATCATTAGACCAAACAGGGTTTATGAAAAACCGCAACTCCTTCTCTAATATCCGGCGCCTTTTAAATATTCTTCATTCTCCTGCATCCGGTGAGACACCAGAGGTGATAGGGTGGAGTGGGGGTATCTGCTAGAGGTCCTTAATAGGTTTCGTATGGGCCCCAAATTTATTTCTTGGATAACACTTTTATACTCGGCACCTAAAGCATCTGTGAGTACTAATGGGATGATATCCCAGTACTTAACTCTTGGTAGAGGTACCCGCCAGGGATGTCCTCTGAGTCCTTTGCTATTTTCCGTAGCAATCAAACCTTTATCTATTGCGCTCAAATCCGCCAACTCCAATCAAGGAATCTTTAGATATGGTTCGGAACACATACTCTCCTTGTATGCAGACGACTTATTATTATTCATTTCTGATCCACTGTCTACCATCCCTCAGACTATCGGACTGCTGAATAGATTCGGAACCTTTTCAGGTTACAAACTTAACTTTTCAAAAAGTGAATGCTTCCCAGTGAATAATCTAGCCTTACAGATCCCTGAAAAGCAATTCCCCTTTAAGATATCTAAAGACAGTTTTAAGTATTTGGGAGTGAACATATGTCGTAAATTTTCAGACCTTATCGAGAATAATTTCTCACCCCTAATAGCCAAGCTTAAATTAGACCTGGAGAGATGGAATAGCTTACATATAACTATTGCGAGGAGGGTAAACTGCATAAAAATTAATGTGCTTCCACGTTTTCTATACCTTTTTCAATCCCTTCCAGTCTTCTTACCCAAATCCTTTTTTACTAAAGTAAATGCACTGATTTCCCATTTTATATGGGGAGGCAAGCCCCCCAGAATCAAAAGAGAGTTCTTACAGAGGCCTAGAGAGGGTGGGGGATTGGTACTCCCTGATATAAGAAACTATTATTGGGCAGCCAACATCCACAAGATGATTTTATGGACCCAAGAACCGACACTGAGCTGGTGTGAATCTGAAGCAGGATCCTGCCAGTCTACCTCACTATTGGCTCTGCTCTCATCTGAATTGCCAATCCGGCCGACCAAATTTTCAAGAAACCCAATTGTTGTATCGACTTTAAAAATATGGCTTCAATTCAGGCGTGCCTCTGGACTTCTTGGGTTCTCCAGCCACAGCCCCATTTGCAACAACCACCTCTTTATCCCTCCCCACACTGATGCAGCCTTTTTGACCTGGCAAAGGTCAGGCCTAGTTAGAGTGAGGGACCTATACACCAATAAGGTTTTCTGCAGTTTTAGCGATCTGTGTGAAAAATTTTGCCTCCCGAGATCTCATTTATTTCGATACTTTCAAGTTCGAAACTGGGTTAAACAACACAATACCTCCTTCCCTATTATCTCCAACTCAGTAATTGACACAATTCTGGACATCCCCACAAATCAAAAAGGTCTTATATCAAGGATTTACACCCTGATCTCCCGTAAAACAGAAACATGTCTTGATAAAATCAAAGAGGACTGGGAAAAGGAATGGGGTGAGGCTATAGATGAGAAAATGACAGTACATCCTGCTCCAGGCTCAATCTGATGCAATTTAAGGTGGTCCATCGCATCTACTTCACAAACTCTAAACTCGCCAAAATATATCCCAATATTACAGACTCTTGTAATAGATGCCACATGTCTCCAGCAAATATGACGCACATGTTTTGGTCTTGTCCCCGCCTACACAGCTTCTGGACAGCTATTTTCAAACACCTCGCCGAGGCTTTCGACATGGAGCTAACTCCCAGGGCAGAAATAGCCATCTTTGGAGTCTTACCAAGACCCGATCACCAAGGGGTCAGGAGAAGAACAATAGATAGAATTGCCTTTGCATCCCTACTAGCACGCAGAAGGATCTTGCTAGAGTGGAAATCACCAGCAGCCCCCAAAGCATCCCTATGGCTTAAAGATCTCATGTTCTTTCTAAATCTGGAGAAAATCAAACACAACCTAAGGGGGTCTAGTGAAAAGTTTGAAATAGTATGGGGCCCTTTTATTGGTTACATAGCCAAGCTAAAGACATTAGGATAATGAGAAGGAAGGATGAGTGAGAGAGATATGTGTTTGTATGTTCTATGTTTCCTGTTGTGTATTTGTAGGATTGGGCAAGATAGGGGAGGGAAAATGGGAGGGAGGGGTGGGTTCGTACAAGGTCCTTGAAATGCTAAATACTTGTATTTTGACACAAGGTAGCGCTAACTGTCGGAGATTGGCTTTGAGCCATAAAATATTGGATCCGACTAAAGGTGTATTCTTTACTCTTTATTAATTATTATTATAATTTTTTGCTATAGAAAACAGCACTTAAAAGTGAACTGTATCACTTTTATTTTTTAATTCTCTTTTTTGAGAAAGTCCTTGAATCTAATTTTGCAATGTATGTGGGAACAAATACAAAATATGACATTCAATGTGTAATGTATGCAACTGTACCTTTGATGACTAATAAATAAATGTTTAAAAAAAAAACAGATACCATTTCAACATTTGAAAAACTGTCCTTGAATCAATTTAGTATAGATTCCCCCTCCCCTCCTCCCCCTCCCCCTCCCCTTCGAGAGGGGAGTCCTAAGCAACTTGCGAGACCTAGAAGATCTCATGGGACTTGAGGTATTCAAACTCAAAGTAAACTTGGCGCGATGGTGTCTTCACTGGCTTGACAAATAGGAATATCTTATCTTATAAAAAAATATATTTTCCACTCATTTCTATGTTTCAACATTACTGTCTGATGCAGTAACATTAGTGTGATGATGAGAACATGCAACCTGCATGTTTATGTGCAGCACTGGATGAGGCAATTATATTAAAGAATTCGTTTAGAGAATTAGCTCAGCTCTGAGAAGTGAGAAATAACGGCACATGTGAAAATAATATTTCTGCAAGCAACAGGAAACCACTGTTGTGTTGTGCGCAGCTGCGGAGGAATTCTGGGATGATACCTGCACCTGCATGTCGTGCCTCACATGAGATGCAGCAGCAGCGAGGTGCACGTCAAGTTTCTTTCATAAGTGAGTATAAATATATATGTAAATTTGCCAATTTGCGGTTATCTGTGGTCATTTAATCTGTTCGGATATGCAATTTGTATATGCAAATTGCGTGAGCTGCTAGCGCATCTTTTAATAGTTTAGTTTAGTTAATTGCATGGCTGTTCAGTAATTAATATAGCTAACTCGGTCTCCATTGTCTTAAACAACTGCCTGCATGCTGTGTTCCAATTAAAACATTATGGCACACCGAAATGATGCATGGTTGTTTCATGCAAGTTCGATACCTTTGGGTCAAGTGCAAGTTATAGTGAATAATAGGTAAAGATGGCGTCGGCCCTCGTGCGTGCATGTTAAGTGCATGTCAAGCCGCATCTCCATTTTAGGTTTGTTTGCTAGTACATTCTGTCCTATTATCATGTTAAAGACGGGTTTGAGGGAGATTAATTTGGTTATATTGGTTGAGTCATGCAGGCGTTGCGTCCTTGCTAGCGCATCTTTTAATAGTTTAGTTTAGTTAATTGCATGGCTGTTCAGTATAATTAATATAGCTAACTCGGTCTCCATTGTCTTCTTAAAAAACTGCCTGCATGCTGTGTTCCAATTAAAACATTATGGCACACCGAAATGATGCATGGTTGTTTCATGCAAAATATTAAGAGTTCGATACCTTTGGGTCAAGTGCAAGTTATAGTGAATAATAGGTAAAGATGGCGTCGGCCCTCGTGCGTGCATGTTAAGTGCATGTCAAGCCACATCTCCATTTTAGGTTTGTTTGCTAGTACATTCTGTCCTATTATCATGTTAAAGATGGTTTTGAGGGAGATTAATTTGGTTATATTGGTTGAGTGACATGCAGGCGTCGCGTCCTCATGGCATGCATGGTCGAAGCCACATATCTCCATTTCTTTGAGCTTGTAAATTGATGTTTGGTAATAGATATATATTTTTGTACATGACAAAAGGATGTTTGAGAGAGATGGAGATTAATTCACGCTCTCATTCATCTCCGCTCTCTCTCTCCCTCCCTCCCTCTCTCTCTATCTCCTCTCTCTCTCGCTCTCCTCTGCTCTCTCTCTATCTCCTCTCTCTCTCTCTCTATCTCCTTTTTCTCTCTCTCTCTCTCTCTCTCTCTCTCTCTCTCTCTCTCTCTCTCTCTCTCTCTCTCTCTCTCTCTCTCTCTCTCTCTCTCTCTCTCTCTCTCACTCTCACTCTCTATCTCTCTCTCTCTCTCTCTCTCTCTCTCTCTCTATCTCGCTCTCCTTTCTCGCGCTCTCTCTCTCTCTCTCACTCTCTCCCTCCCGCTATCTCCCGCTCTCTCTCTCTCTCTCCTTCTGATTGATGGTTAAACATTCAAACTGTGAAAATTATGATCATGTTTTTGTAAGCTAATAGTATGAACTTGTTATATTGAGTTGTAAGTTATTCTGGTATATGTTTCATGGAGGTCTAAACGTTGTATTTTTTCCCTTGCCTTTCAGGTAGCAAGTAATGCTGGGAAATATTCAAATGAGCCAAACAGTAAGCTGATTATTTGTAAATATAAAAACATATTTGTGAGAGTGGGACTGTATCGTTTATTAATCTGTTTCCACAGAGCTCAGTTTTTTCTCATAGTTCCAATATGGTAGTCTGGCAGTGTAAATTGTGTGCAGCTTCTTTGACTTCTAGAAACAGTTATTTAAACACTACAGACTGCAACACAGCCACTTTTCCAGAGTCATTCATCTTCCATGCCTCTATACTGATTGTATCTGTAAATTTAAGACGCTAAATGCATTAAGTACTCATTTGTCAAGATATCATACTGCACAACTTAGCAGTAGACCAGAACAGAGTCAGAGCCCTGTGGTAATAAAATGCCCTTTGTGCGCATTTCGGGAACCCTTTTCTGAATCGATTTTCTTAAGTCATCTCAGAAAGCATTTAAAAAATCACGAAACAGTGACATGCCCATATAAGGATTGTAGCTATAGCACAAATGTTTACTCTTCATTCAATTGCCATAAAAGCAGAGAACACCAATTAAGTCTTGCATCAGACTTAAAAGCTGTCGTGTTGAGGATCCCCAAGACAGGATTTCTGAGGTCACTAGTGATTTGCATGAAGAACTTTATAAATAAGTATTATAAATAAATATAATTTCTTCAGCAACAGCAGCAGCAATGTTCTTTTATATAACTTTATAAATAAATATAATAAATTAATATAATTTCTTCAGCAACAGCAGCAACAATGTTTTAAATGTGTCTGACTCTGAATTATAGACTTTTTATAATAAACAACAAATGCAAAAGGCTAACAGAACTGTGACACTCGTTCACCCTATCCTCTGTCATCCTTCCTCTAGCTGCTAGGGAGAAAGGACTTTGGGTGGTGGAGGGAGGTAGAGGGAGGATGTGTGGTGGCCCTGGGCTCACTGGGCTGGGACATAGTGGCTGACGCCTCAGCTTGACGATCTATAAAAAGTTTAGATTGTAGTATTTGTAGCTAAACAATTGTTTTGTTTATTAGCCTATTTGTAATAATTCGTTATTAGCCTAGGCAACTCCGTATCTTGGGTTACGGCTGCAGTATGCAGATGGAACACTGCGCGCAAGGCAGTCGAATACGCGCATTTCTGCACACTAATATCATGTTTTGCCAACAGATGTTTTGATAAATTGATTTGCTCGTATTGCCACCCTTACTGGCAAATGTTTTGTTGCACTTGTGGCAACGTGCATTGTCGGCATTGACCCTTGTAAAGTATATCCATACTTTAGAACGCTTCGCTCTATCCGCCATGATCACGACTCAGTGCATGCAGAGCTGCTGTCTGTCTGTGTGCAGAGCGCTATAGCACGGGGCGTCGGGGCACTTTCATTAAGGAGTACCCGTATGTAGTACCCGTATGTCTATGTGTAGCACTAGCGAGCGACTCGCGAGGAGTGTGTGTAATAATTGACTCGCTGGCTGCGGCTCGCTTCTCGTGCAGAGACAGAGAGAGGATCGTTCGCAACTTTTAAATAATAATAATAATAATAATAATAATAATAATAATAATAATAATAATTTCTCTAGAGTATCGATAGCAGTACCGAGGACGTCAGAGCTTATAAATACTCCGGTATTTTCTAATATAGTACCGGTTCCCGTTTAAAACCGGGGTCCGGGGGGCATCCCTACTCATGACCCATATAAGCCATCTTTCAATTATAAAGAATGATAAATGAAAATAGTAAACAATCGAATGAAATGAAATAATCAAATGAAACAGGTCAAAACATTTTCTTCATTGAGGCCTCTAGGCTCTTCTAGACAATCCAGAAAATGAATATAGAAGCATTCCCTTTGTAGCAAGAGCCTGTCTCTGTCGCCGCCTCTTGGTGGTCTCAAGACCTGCTCTATACCCATGTATTTTAAGCCATAAATATCATGTCCTAACTTATTAAAGTGCCTTGCAACTGAAGACTTCTCGTAATTTCTTCTTATAGAACATTTGTGCTCCGAAATTCGATTTTTAAAACGTCTTCTTGTTTTTCCAACATAGTAAAGGTTGCAAGGACATTTAAGCAAGTAAACAACAAAATCAGAATTACAGGTAATCCGGCCTCTAACAGCGATACTCCTACCTGTACTTGGTTGTAAATAAAATGTCTCTTTAATCATGCCATGACATTGGGTACAAGACAAACATGGAAAATTGCCATTTGGAATATTAGCCATAAAATGGGTCAATTTTTTGGGAAAATCTGTTTTAACTAACTGGTCCCTTAAGTTAGGTTGCCGTTTGTAGAAGTATTTGGGTGGTTCCTGGAACACACCTCCGATCTTAGGATCTGACTTTAAAATGTACCAGTATTTGTTCACAATATCACGCATATCTCTAGAAATAGGGCTGAAGGTGGACACCAATGCTACTGAGTTGCTTTTTACTTTGTCTTTATGTGTAAAAAGGGATTGTCTGTTTATCTGTTTAGTTTTATTAAGAGAATTCTCAATAAGGGCCTCACTATATCCTCTAGATCTAAAGTTCTGACAAAGCTCCTTGGCTTGTGTATCAAAAATGTCATCTGTATTACAGATACGTTTATATCTCAAAATCTGACTAAATGGAAGGCTCCTCTTGAGCTCTGGTGGGTGATAACTGCTATAATGGAGAAACAAATTTCGATCAGTCTCTTTTTTGAAAACTTCGGTATGGACAATATTGTCTCTCTTTTTCACCAATACATCGAGGAATGCTATGGAATGTGAATCATAATTCATAGTAAACTTAATAGTCTCTCTCTGAGAGTTGAGAAACAAGTGGAACTCTTCCAGAGCCTCTTTAGTGCCTGACCATACAAAAAATTAATCATCAATATACCTCCAATAGGCTTTAATGTGTCCAACATATGGATTATTATTGAAAATACATTCAGACTCAAACTTCGACATAAAACAGTTGGCCATATTAACCGCTACCGGGCTGCCCATAGCTAGGCCTCTTTTCTGTAAAAAATATTGATCCTGAAAACGAAAATAATTCTTATTAAGGACTTCCTGAGTCAATGATATTAATGCCTCCGTAGAGGGATGTAGCTCTATTCTCTGATCCAAATAATATCTACATGCACTTAACCCATCAATATGTGGGATGCTAGGATATAAACTAGAAACATCCATAGTACACAAAATATCAATAGCTTCTATACTGCACTCATACAGCTTACTTAGAAAGTCGGTAGTGTCCTTTAAATAACCAGGTTGTGCTGCAGCCAATTCTTTAAGGTGTGAGTCAACAAATTTTTAGCAACATAGGAACTCTTATTCTGTACCACTAAGGCTGAGCCTTTATCGGCCTTCCTGTACACCAGATTATCTAACTGCATCAATTCCTTAAGTGCTAGTCTCTCTGACTCAAGCATATTAGGGAATAATCTAGTTTCATTACTTTTCCCACATAGAAGCATAACTTCATCCTCCACTAAATGTGTCAACTGATGCATGATTAATCTGTGGAGTGAACGTGCTACGAGGCTTGAACAGTGTTTTAAATGGTCTATCAGCCGTGTCCAATGAACTGACTTCTGGCAGCACTGTGCTTCCAGGAGTAGAATAAACAATATATATAGCACGTTCACTCCACAGATTAATCATGCATCAGTTGACACATTTTGTAGACTAGTGGAGGATGAAGTTATGCTTCTATGTGGGAAAAGTAATGAAACTAGATTATTCCCTAATATGCTTGAAATAAATAGACAATTAGCAGACACAGATGTGTTTATTCCTTTAAGCACAGATCCAACTGTTCGGTTCTCTTTTGAGATCAAAGAGGTTCTAAAGCGCCTTCTTAAGGAGGGTGAGATTTCTGAGAAGGAATTTAAGTTCATGGTGAATGATAACCCAGTAAGACCTATTATTTACACTTTGCCCAAAATTCACAAGGATCTTCATAACCCACCAGGTCGACGTATTGTGGCTGGTATCGGGTCACTTGCAGAACCTATCTCAAAATGTGTTGACTCACACCTTAAAGAATTGGCTGCAGCACAACCTGGTTATTTAAAGGACATTTAAGCTGTATGAGTGCAGTATAGAAGCTATTGATATTTTGTGTACTATGGATGTTTCTAGTTTATATCCTAGCATCCCACATATTGATGGGTTAAGTGCATGTAGATATTATTTGGATCAGAGAATAGAGCTACATCCCTCTACGGAGGCATTAATATCATTGACTCAGGAAGTCCTTAATAAGAATTATTTTCGTTTTCAGGATCAATATTTTTTACAGAAAAGAGGCCTAGCTATGGGCAGCCCGGTAGCGGTTAATATGGCCAACTGTTTTATGTCGAAGTTTGAGTCTGAATGTATTTTCAATAATAATCCATATGTTGGACACATTAAAGCCTATTGGAGGTATATTGATGATTTATTTTTTGTATGGTCAGGCACTAAAGAGGCTCTGGAAGAGTTCCACTTGTTTCTCAACTCTCAGAGAGAGACTATTAAGTTTACTATGAATTATGATTCACATTCCATAGCATTCCTCGATGTATTGGTGAAAAAGAGAGACAATATTGTCCATTCCGAAGTTTTCAAAAAAGAGACTGATCGAAATTCGTTTCTCCATTATAGCAGTTATCACCCACCAGAGCTCAAGAGGAGCCTTCCATTTAGTCAGATTTTGAGATATAAACGTATCTTTAATACAGATGACATTTTTGATACACAAGCCAAGGAGCTTTGTCAGAACTTTAGATCTAGAGGATATAGTGAGGCCCTTATTGAGAATTCTCTTAATAAAACTAAACAGATAAACAGACAATCCCTTTTTACACATAAAGACAAAGTAAAAAGCAACTCAGTAGCATTGGTGTCCACCTTCAGCCCTATTTCTAGAGATATGCGTGATATTGTGAACAAATACTGGTACATTTTAAAGTCAGATCCTAAGATCGGAGGTGTGTTCCAGGAACCACCCAAATACTTCTACAAACGGCAACCTAACTTAAGGGATCAGTTAGTTAAAACAGATTTTCCCAAAAAATTTACCCATTTTATGGCTAATATTCCAAATGGCAATTTTCCATGTTTGTCTTGTACCCAATGTGATGGCATGATTAAAGAGACATTTTATTTACAACCAAGTACAGGTAGGAGTATCGCTGTTAGAGGCCGGATTACCTGTAATTCTGATTTTGTTGTTTACTTGCTTAAATGTCCTTGCAACCTTTACTATGTTGGAAAAACAAGAAGACGTTTTAAAAATCGAATTTCGGAGCACAAATGTTCTATAAGAAGAAATGACGAGAAGTCTTCAGTTGCAAGGCACTTTAATAAGTTAGGACATGATATTTCTGGCTTAAAATACATGGGTATAGAGCAGTTCTTGAGACCACCAAGAGGCGGCGACAGAGACAGGCTCTTGCTACAAAGGGAATGCTTCTATATTCATTTTCTGGATTGTCTAGAGCCTAGAGGCCTCAATGAAGAAAATGTTTTGACCTGTTTCATTTGATTATTTCATTTTATTCGATTGTTTACTATTTTCATTTATCATTCTTTATAATTGAAAGATGGCTTATATGGGTCATGAGTGTTTATGTTTAGAGTTTAAGATGTAGGCCTACTCTGTATAAAATATATATAACTATATATAGATATATCTCTTTGTGATTTACTGTTTCTTTTTTCTTTTTATTTACATGCTTCTTTTTGATTTACATAATTCTGAAAAGGTTGTGCTTATAAGTGGTATTTTGTACTTTTTTGCAGATCTCTTGTGGGAATGTGTTGTCACTTCCTATGTTGTCACTTCCTGTTTGACTTGTATTTACTAGGGTCACTTACCCTTCATGCTTCATGCAAGCCATTCTGAAGAAGGTGTGTTCATACCGAAACGTCATGATTACAGGCTGCCAATAAATTTGGAAAAACCTGGAGTGCGTGCCTGGATACTGTATTGCAGAGAAATGGTCACAATATTGCAGAACCTACACTGGATGAAGTTGTTGGCGCTGTCATGAACTGCAATGTTCTGTCTACATCTACCTCTGAAGGTGCAGAGTTGTGTTCAACCAAGCGCAGAAAAAGCTTTATGGAGCGCAACTATCCATGTGTAATGCCAGTAGAGTATCAGTTGGAGCAACCAGGACATACCAGCATGTATGTTCCCATTCTTTCAATGATTCAAGAGTTGTTTAAAAACACAGACATCCTTGACAAGATTACAGAACCAAATACTACATCTGGTCAATATGTGTCATGCTCTGATGGCTCCCATTTCCTTTAAAATGAGTTACTGTCAACAGGGAATCTCATCCTACCACTTCAGCTATATATAGATGATCTGGAAATTGCCAATCCGCTTGGCACATCACGTAAAATTCACAAACTCTGTGCTTTATATTGGGTCCTCGCCAATGTGCCACCAAAATACCGATCAGCATTACACGCTATACAGCTGGCAATGCTGGTAAATGTGACAGACCTCCGTAGGTATGGATATGCAGCTGTACTTGCTCCATTGCTGTGTGATGTTCATACTCTGGAACAAGATGGTGTTTTCATTGAAAGAGTTGGTCAGAATGTCAAAGGCACAATCTGGTGTGTTTCTGCCGACAATCTGGGCGCTCATGGATTCGGTGGCTTTGTGGAGTCATTTAGAGCAGGCTATGTTTGCAGATTCTGTCTGGCCACAAGTGAACAGTTTCAAACAACTGAAGTCAGAGAGGGAGAGTTTTCTCAGAGAACCAAAGTCAGCCATGACCTGCATGTACAAACTGCACATGACACTTCGAGCAGCCATTTTGGTGTTAAAGGTGGCTGTGTCTTACGTGAATCCCTGAATTACTTTCATACAATCACAGGGTTTCCTCCAGATATACTTCACGATCTTCTGGAAGGTATGGTTCCCGTGGAGCTTTCTATCTGTGTTAAAGAGATGATTCGGCAATAGTACTTCACTTTAGAGTATTTGAACCAAAAGATTGCATCATTCCCGTATCAGCACGCTGATAAAGTGAATAGACCTCACCCAATTCCCCAAACATTTGTTTCTCGAGGAACAATAGGAGGCAATGGGCATGAAAATGCCACTCTGCTCCGACTGCTTCCATTACTTGTAGGCAGTGTAGTACCAGCGGGTGATGCAGCATGGGCAGTTTTGATGGAGCTGAAAGAGGTGCTAGAGTTAGCATTGTGCCCATCATATACTGATGAAACCTTAGACTATTTTCAGTGCAAAATCAGTGATCATAGACAGGTACTATTAGAGGTTTTCCCTGAAGTTAGACTCCGTCCTAACCATCACTTTGTGGAGCATTATCCCGCTCTAGTTAAGTGCTTTGGACCCCTGCTGCATGTTTGGACCATGCGATTTGAGGCCAAGCACGGCTTTTTCAAAAGAGTGGTGCATGACACTCAAAACTTCAAAAATATCTTGAAGACGATGGCAATCAGACACCAACACATGATGGCATATCATCTTGCTTCACCATCATATTTCAAGCCAAAAACCCAGGCATCCAGGGTTGACTCTGTTCTGGTTTCTTCTCTACCAGCAGTAGCTCAGGTACACATTAGAGGACACACAGTTAGTGACACAATCTACCAGACATCAAAGGTAACCATTGATGGCACAGACTATGTCTGTGGAATGTTTCTCTCCGTCAGAGTCAGTGGTGGACTGTCTACATTTAGCCAAATAGAACAGATCTACCTTGTGAATAACGAAGTTTCTTTTCTGTGTCGAGACTATGACTCCTGGTATATAGAACATCTTAGTTCCTATGAGCTGTCAACCACACAACCACATCTGTCCATCTACCTACAGTCTGGTCTCAACGATACAGTCCCACTCTCAGCATACAAGATCGATGGTCTGCTGCTGCTGACTCCCAAGCGATTCATTCGGAACTGAGTCCGGCTAATGGTGAATAGTTATTTTATTAATCAATTATTGTGTCTTTATTCACTCGTTGTGTAATTGACCAGTTCATATTCTGTATAAGTTCATATTCTGTATATGTTAATAATGACGCTTTCTGTGTTGTGTTTCTGACTCCTCCTTAGGTCCTTGAGCTGCTGTCTGTCGACCACATCTGTCCACTGTCCATCTACAGTCTGTTCTCAACGATACAGTCCCACTCTCAGCATACAAGATCGATGGTCTGCTGCTGCTGCTGACTCCCAAGCGATTCATTCAAGTGAAACGGAAGGTGAATAGTTATTTTATTAATCAATTATTGTGTCTTTATTCACTTGTTGTGTAATTGACCAGTTCATATTCTGTATAAGATCATATTCTGTATATGTTAATAATGACGCTTTCTGTGTTGTGTTTCTGACTCCTCCTTAGGTCCTTGAGCTGCTGTCTGTCGACCACATCTGTCCACTGTCCATCTACAGTCTGGTCTCAACGATACAGTCCCACTCTCAGCATACAAGATCGATGGTCTGCTGCTGCTGCTGACTCCCAAGCGATTCATTCAAGTTTCCATAGCACAATGGCAGCTGCCTCCCCACAACCCATGATCCTTCGTGTTGTTGAGACAGACCGGGCTAGAACATTTAAACTCAGTTCACGACCCGCCTCTGTTGATGAACTGATCAAGATTATAAAAGAACAGTTGGAAATAGACCTTGACTTCAGTTTGCTGTATGAAGATCCAGACTTTGATGGGAAACTTACTTCCCTTGATGACATTACAGAATTGCCACAAAAAGCTGTTGTGCACATTTCACTTTCGCTCGACTCCAGCTCTCTCAAATCTATTGATATACTTTCAGATATGTCATCTCCAGAACGTCTAAGCAGATGGCCTCCAGGTCCTTTTCCAGTTCCTACATTTGCATTCGATGTTGAGCTGAAACTTAGAGACGGAAACAACGAATTTGAGAAGAACAAGAGACACCTTAAGTTGACAAGAGACCTAAAGCACGACATCTTAGAAAAGCTTGCATCTACAATGTATGCTTTCAAGGCTTATCCAAGTGATAAAGAGATAGCAGTGGCTTCTGCAGCTCTTGTCGCCAAACATCCCTGCTTGAAGGAAGCAGGATCTGAGACCGGCTGCAATGGATGGAAGAACAGCATCAAATTCAAGATGGGCAATTTCAGGAACAAGCTGAGACGGGCAGGATGTGAGGAGGTCACTGTAAATGCTGGAAAAAGAGGTAGAAGCAATCCTGATGGCGAACCTTCACATTCCAACATTAAAATACCCAAGCGAGCAGAAGTAAACTTCCTACATAACTATCCCCAAGGAGAGGATTCCTTGATGCTTGAGCAGTTGAGGCAGACAATTGCTGAAGAAGTCAAGAAGACTGAGAAGAACCTGCCCCTCATTAGAAAGCTGATGCAGACCACATTTGCCCTGCGCCGACAGACCATAGTGAAGTCCAGCCCACCAGTGAACGAGCTCATGGACCTCTGGCCTGCTCTCAAAATGGAGTCTGAGGTAATATAGATCAGCTCTCTCTTTCCTGTGTTAACATTTGGCACATTCTGTGTGTTTTAAAGTGAAACTTGTGATTCTTAAGCCTGGTTTATATACTCTAGCGGCGCATCTGCGTGTGTGTTCTGTGCGCCCCCGCGAGCTAGTCATCAGCGACCGATTCCGCAAAGCATGTAATGACATGGTTGACCAGAAATCCCGCCGTCATGCTCTGAAGCCCAAACCAAACAAAGTAAGAGATCCACCAAGTTGAAGTGACTAATTGATGTTGATATACTATATTGTCCTGCTGTTTTTAAATATAGGTGTATGCAGAGTTCCAGCTGATTACCAACCAGAACCAGCCCAACACATTCTACGCTGAGCTTGACCGCCATCTTCCTCGACTGATGACGTTATTCAGACAGAAGGCGTCCAAAACTGGGAACACAGCAGATGTTTTGGCTCACATTTTAAAACTCCACGATGAACAGGTGAATAGATTATTATACATGTCATAGGTCGAACCTCTTTAACATTGAACAGGTTCAATGATTCAAATGAGCTTTTGAATTTTACAATTAGTCCACCATTATGTTTGCCATTTTTCTGATTGCATTAAAGATGTGAACATGTTATTTGTGGACATATCTGATTGGACTGTTTAAAATCCGCTTTGTTCAGTAAACAATACAATTCTTTTTTTCTTCTTAATCTTACATCTTAATAGGAAATCCATGACGTTCACACCAGGCGTACCACTGTTCTCCATGCCCTGCCTGTGTATCTGCATGAGGAAGTCTCTGGATTTTTCAAAACCTGCACAGTGAGTCCGAGTGAAAATAATTTACAGTACAACTGTATATTAAGTGAACAGTCAATCAAAATGCTAAGTATCAGTCTTCCTTCCTTCCAGGTCTCCCTTGTGAAAGAGATATTTGATATCGACAGGACTAACCTGGTTAAATAAAAATAACCTTCTCACCAAATTTTTTTTTTTAACTAAAATATAAACAACTTACAAACACAACTCCATATACATAGCTTTGTGCTGCACTTTGTAGAAACCATGGATTTATTTGTGATTATTATGTCTCTTTCATTCCTTCAGGACACGCCTGATGAGCCAGAGCTTCAGGGTGTTGCAGTGGCCCTCCTTACTGTCATCAGTGACCATGACACAAGTCCAGTTCACTACCAGCCTGTGACAATCTCTGTTGTCATTGAAAGTCACATCATGATCAGCCTCCCCAGATTTGGTGATTCCTTCCTGGTAATGTTTGGACTAATCTATGCACTACACCTCAGCCACCCCAAGGGACTTACCAACACTTTTGAATTCATTCAGAAGATTTTACTAGGTCTAGAAGCTGGTAAACTATCGCCGAGGTTGCAGACTCTCAAGAATGACTTGATGATGCAATCATTTCTTTTCTTTTTTTTCTGATTTTTCAATGGATTTTCTCCCCGTCCCAATTAGTCGGTGTGCCAATTCCCCCCGCCCCCCCCCCCCCTCCCCTACCTGGTGCTGTATGCATGTTCTCCTACGAGTCAGTATAAGGGCGTCCCGAGTCGATCGCATGCTTCCCCCGAGACGTGCGCCGACAGCCAGTGACGTCTTTTCACTTGGCAGCGAGGGCTCTCATTGGTGAAGTGTAACGTGTGGGAGGGCACGCTATCTCCACCAAGTCCTGCCCCGCTTAGCAAGCGCAGAGACCTGACCTGTAGGCGTCGCTGTCCACAATGCCAGATTCCCACCCGCCAGCTTCCCCACCCCCTAATACTGCCAAATTGTATTAGTGTGAACGGCCAGCCAAGCTGGTGACAATGGGGTGAGTCCGATCCATCTCATAGTTCCTTGTGTCCATGTTTTTAAAGCCACTCCCAGGGATCAGGCGGATCAAAGCCCTATTGATGGACCTACTCCTAAAAATATCTCTGTTGTATGTGATGGTTTGTCGCGTGGTAGGCGCAGTTATGTAGAAGAGAGGGGTGTGGTCAGGAGTAACCTGGTGGATCTTAAAATTTTTAGATATGTACACCCCTTGTCTCAGGTTTCTGTTCCCATAACCTCTGTACCTAATGATACAGTCTCTGCCACAGTTAGTCTGAACAGCCCATCTGCCTTCAAGGATAGGAAAGGGCTTGGCCTAATCCATTTAAACATACAAAGCCTCCTTCAACAACATAAGTTAGACCATCTGAACATTTTAGTATCTCAGGCTGATCCTGATGTTCTGGTTTTATCGGAAACCTGGTTAAAAAAATCTGACAATGACTCATCTGCAGCTTTACAGCACTATAATTTATATAGAAGCGACAGAGCTGGCAGAGGGGGTGGTGTTGCAATGTATGTAAAATCCTGTTTGTCTGTTTCAGTATTGAATACCATCACAGTTCCAAAGTGTTTCGAATTACTTGTGCTGAAGGTTGATTTGGGGCCTTGTAACTCTTTAGTTTTGATTGGTGTCTATAGGCCTCCCAAAGCTGAGGCTAGTGCTACTGATACAATTATGGATATACTGTCATTATATTCTAATTCAGAGATGCTAGTGCTGGGTGATTTTAACTTGGACTGGCGAAATGCTGCTTCTAGTTACCTGAAGGAGGTGAGTGGTAACTTCTGCCTTACTCAGTTGATTACTGAGAGCACTAGACCAAACCCTAAAGATCATGCTAAATCCACTCTCATTGACTTGATATTTTCTAACAGATGTGACAGGATCTCTGCTAGTGGTGTTTTTGATTTAGGCATTAGTGATCATTGTCCTACGGTCTGTGTTAGATCCACAAAACTGCTGAAATCAAGACCGCGTATTGTTCAAAGGAGAAATCTTAAAATCTTTAACCCCCAAACCTTTTTGGAGGACATTGCTACTAATAATAGTCTATGTTTAGCAGGGTCTGATAATGTGCAAACTGCACTGGATTCTTTTATAAAGACATTTAATTGCTTTGTAGATAAACATGCTCCTTATAAAAGGACTAGGATTAAGGATAGGGTGGCACCGTGGTTCTCAAGTGAGCTATCAGCATTATTTTCTGAGCGGAACTCTGCATGGTCACGTGCTAGATGCACTGGGGATACGCAAGACTGGCTTTCCTTCAGACAACTTAGAAATAGAACTACTGCAGCTGTGAGGAAGGCTAAATCTGATTACTTTTTAGACTTAGTCTCGAATTCCTACTCTAACCCAGTCAAATTCTGGGGTGCAGTAAACCTGTCAAAAAATAACCCGGCTACATTGCCATTGTGTATTAATGTGGCTGATTGTAAAATCTCGGATCCTCAGGAAATTTGTCTTGCTTTCAATAAACACTTCATTGAGGCTGGGTCCTTATTTGACAGGTTGTCTACTGGGCTGGCTCCACTGGATGTTGACTCTGACCCTAGCCCAATCTTCGATCATGCCTTGTGTGTACCTACATTTTCCTTCCAGCCATTTTCATCTAGTGAAACTCTCAATATCTTGCAATCCATAGACCCTAAGTGTTCTACTGGTGTGGACAATTTAGACAATTTTTTTATAAAACTGGCAGCCCCTGTCATTTGTGAGCCATTGTCACACATCTTTAACCTTTCTATTGCATCTGGCATAGTCCCGCAAGTGTGGAAATCTGCCAAGGTGCTCCCCTTGCATAAAGGGGGGGATAGGGATAAAATGGATAACTATCGTCCTATCTCCAAACTATCATGCCTAGCCAAAGCACTGGAGACCTTGGTAAACAACCAATTAAAAACCTTTTTCTCAAGTTGCTCAGTGCTAAGTACTCACCAATCAGGTTTCAGAGCAAATCATAGTACTATTACAGCTGTTACTTTGGTCACTAATGACATTATTTCAGTCCTGGACAATGGGAAGCATTGTGCAGTTCTCTTTGTAGACCTCTCAAAGGCGTTTGATACAGTAGACCATCACTTGCTTTTGAATAGTCTAGCTAGCATTGGCCTGGATAAAGCCGCTTGTGCTTGGTTTCAGGACTATTTATCTTCAAGGTGTCAATCTGTGAATTCAGGTAACTTTCAATCTGATTTCCTGCCATTGTCTAAGGGTGTACCACAGGGTTCAGTATTGGGGCCGGTCCTCTTTACAATCTATATTAATGATATTGTTTCTAGTCTTTCAGCACTAGCAGGTTGTCAGGCTCATCTTTATGCGGATGATACAGTTGTCTACTGCATTGCGGATACTGTTCAGGAAGCTATTGTGAACCTGCAGCTTGCGTTTGACACTCTCCAAAATGCTCTAGCTAAGCTCAAGTTAGTGCTTAATGCTAGTAAAACCAAGTCTATGATGTTTTCTAGAGCCAGGGTTATAGATTATGACATGCTACACCTAACAACAGCAAATGGTTTGTATATTGAAAGAGTTAGTGAGTATAAATATCTTGGTATATGGCTGGATGATAAACTTTCTTTTAAATTCCATATAGATAACCTAGCTACAAAATTACGGCAAAAGATTGGTTTCTTGTACGGTAACCGCGCTAGTTTTCCTATGTTCTGTAGGAAAAGAATTATACAGGCTGTTTTTTTGTCAATATTGGACTATGGTGATGTCATTTACAGGCATGCGTCTGCGTCTACATTAAGGCCTTTGGATTCTGCCTACCACTCCGCCCTAAGATTTATTACGGGTGACAAATATGATACTCACCATTGTCTTTTGTATGAGAGGGTAGGCTGGCCATCTCTCTCGTTGCGACGTAGTTATCATGGGTATCTTTTTATCTACAAAGCAATTATTGGCAACCTTCCACCTTATATTACATCTTTGTTGGTCTGGAGTGCTGTCACCTACCAAACTCGTTCGAATGATCGGCTTGTGCTCAGGGTGCCTCGAGTTCGGTCTGAGCTTGGAAAATCTGCCTTCTCCTACGATGCTCCATACACATGGAATACCCTGCAAAAGACTCTAAAGCTCGGAACATTCCCGTCATTCATGGAGTTTAAAGGCATTGCACTTGACCTATGTACTGAATCATGTAATTGTTTTTAATCCATCATTGTAGTAATTGTAATTCATTGTAATTATTAACTGTTATGATATTTGTGTCCTTTGTTAACTCGTCATCACTGTAAATGAGGGAAACCTCAGTGCTTTCACGAGTATAAATAAAGGTTTGAACGCAGGGAGTTGGATTCGAACACGCGAATCCAGTGTCTCCAGCGTTGGTGACGAACGCAATCTCCGCTATGCCACCTGACCGCTCTTGCATTAAACTTTTGAAGGTATTATTTTGACATGACAAGGAAATTAATACCTCACCCCACATCCTTCTTTCAGATTAGTTTCTATTCCTTACTGTCATCAGTGATCATGACACAAGTCCAGTTCACTACCAGCCTGTGACAATCTCTATTGTCATTGAAAGTCATATCATGATCAGCCTCCCCAGATTTGGTGATTCCTTCCTGTAATGTTTGGACTAATCTATGCACTACCCCAAAGCACTTACCAACACCTCAAAAGTGTGTCTATAGAAACTCATCTGAAATGTCTTGTCATGTAATATGTTTACATTTGAGAGTTTTACATTTAGAATTTTCTTAACCGTCTATAGCATTATTGTAATTTCATCCAAGTACGTTTTAGAGTTGAAAGAGTTTATCAGAATCTCAAAGGCAACATCCAAGTCCCAAATGTTTGTTTCTCGAGGAACAATAGGAGGCGATGGGCATAAATGCCACTCTGCTCTGACTGCTTCCATTGCTTGTAGGCAGTGGTAGAGTTAGTGTTCTCAGTACAGAGTACAAGGCGATATACCAGGAGTCATAAACACAACACAGAAGCGTCATTATTAACATATACAGAATATGAACTTATACAGAATATGAACTGGTCAATTACACAACAAGTGAATAAAGACACAATAATTGATTAATAAAATAACTATTCACCATTAGCTGGACTCAGTTCCGTTTCACTTTAATGAATCGCTTGGGAGTCAGCAGCAGCAGACCATCGATCTTGTATGCTGAGAGTGGGACTGTATCGTTGAGACCTTGTAGGCAGTATAATAGTTAGTGTAGTGTATAGTGTTCTCAGTACAGAGTACTGTAGTGTTCTATAGTTATCATTCTGCAAACATAGCCTGCTCTAAATGATGGATGGTGCCTCTGACATTCTGACTAACTCTTTCAATGAAAACACCATCTTGTTCCATGATACATCATGGAGCAAGTACAGCTGCATTTCCATATGTAGGTATGTGCACTATTAAGAGTATTGCCAGCTGTATAGCATGTAATGTGGATTGGTATTTTGGTTCCACATTGGCATGAATTTTACATGTGCCAAGCGGATTGACAATTTTCAGATAATCTATACATTTTATTCTGTACTGTACATAGATACACTGTGTTATCCCAACGGTCACAATAGTTGCCGTCAACATGTTTGCTCATTCTATGACCACACTATACAAATTTGAGTAATTCAGCCAGGATGTAAACAGCTCTGGTCATGTGCACTGCACATATTGAGACCCTTTATTATTTCAATATTTTCAGGAAATACATTGATACATCATTCAGTAACATTTTCAGAGCCTTATAACAAACATTATTACACTATTGTGACCAGTGGGATTAAATGTGTAATATACATTACATTTTATGTACATGTTATAACATGCATGTATTTATTTTCTATATATATTTTCTATATATATTTTCAGATAATCTATACATTTTATTCTGTACTGTACATAGATACGCTGTGTTATCCCAACGGTCACAATAGTTGCCGTCAACATGTTTGCTCATTCTATGACCACACTATACAAATTTGAGTAATTCAGCCAGGATGTAAACAGCTCTGGTCATGTGCACTGCACATAATGAGACCATTTATTATTTCAATATTTGCTGGAAATACATTGATACATCATTCAGTAACATTTTCAGAGCCTTATAACAAACATTATTACACTATTGTGACCAGTGGGATTAAATGTGTAATATACATTACATTTTATGTACATGTTATAACATGCATGTATTTATTTTCTATATATATTTTCTATATATATATTTTCAATTTTAACATTGCCATAATGTTGGAGAGGGCAACACAATGTTTTTGTAAGATAAATAGATGTATACTCATATATACTATTCTAAATATATACTATATTTAGAAATAAATATAAAGAGTTTGAAGTTGTAACAAGTTGTAAGATAAATAGTTTCGATGAAGAACAAAACCTCCTAAATGCATACAAAAAAGGGGAAAACTTCATATCTGCACTTTGCGAGGCACTAATACCTGGTTGGTATTGTTAACATACGTGTAATATAGTCCAAAAACAGTGTATACAGTGTTTACAGTGTTATTGTACATTGCTAACATACAGTTTATATATTATATATGTATACTCTTTGAATAGAAAAAAATTAAGAGTTTGAAGTTGATATAATGTGCTTGTGTAGTTATTTTTCTGTTAACTTATTCACATGGATTTTAAAACTGAACCTTAAGTTATAGTAACTGCAAATATTTGAGTTGATTAACTTAAGAATTTGAGTTGATTAACTTAAAAGAAATGAGGCATTAGAATGCCTCAATTTCTTTGAGTTCTGTTAACTTAATCACATGGATTTAAGGTTGAACCTTACGTCACAGTAACTGAATATATTTGAGTTGCCTCCACTAGAGAACTTTAAGTCACAGTAACTGAACATATTTGAACTGCCTTAACTGAGAACTGTAAGTCACAGTAACTGAATATATTTGAGTTGCCTCCACTTGAGAACCTTAAGTCACAGTAACTGAACATATTTGAATTGCCTTAACTGAGAACTGTAAGTCACAGTAACTGAACATATTTGAGGTGACTCCACTTGAGAACCTTAAGTCACAGTAACTGAACATATTTGAACTGCCTTAACTGAGAACTGTAAGTCACAGTAACTGAATATATTTGAGTTGCCTCCACTTGAGAACCTTAAGTCACAGTAACTGAACATATTTGAATTGCCTTAACTGAGAACTGTAAGTCACAGTAACTGAACATATTTGAGTTGACTCCACTTGAGAACTGTAAGTCACAGTAACTGACCATATTTGATTTGACTTAACTGAGAACCTTAAGTCACAGTAACAGACCATATGTGAGTTGCCTTAACTGAGAATTGTAAGTCTTAGCCAACTGAAAACATTTGAGTTGATCAACTTAAAAAATTTGAGGCAGGAGATTACGTAAATTTTTTTAAGTTCTGGAAACGTATTGGGTTTTACAGTGTAGGATGGCTTAGAGTAGACGACAGAGTACAGCAACTTGCAATGGGCCTGGTCTACAAGATACACTACATGACCAAGGTACCCATGTACATGTCAAAATACTTCCCAAAGGTCAGTGAATACCACGATCACAACACCAGAGGGAGCTCCACAAATCATGTTAAACCCAGATTCGGCTCAAATAAGGGACTAAACACGTTTCGCAATTATGCCACATCAATGTGGAATGCCCTACCCAAAGCTGTAAAGGAATGTGAATCACTACCCACTTTCAAAAACACTCTCAAAGAACACCTACGGGAGACTGCAATTCGAAACTTGCCCATGTAAATGTCCTAACCCAACCCCCTCCAATGTACAGTAAATGACCAAGTATGGTTGTCAATATTCCAATGTACAGTTTTGCTTGTACAGTTGTACAGTGTTCCCCCCCACCCCTCCTGAAAGTCTTTATCTGGTCTGCATCCCCTTACCAATTGTGTGTATTGAGCTGTACTGTATTGTACCCATTCTGCAATCTGGTAATAAAGTTTTCAATCAATCAATCAAAACTCAAGTTCAGACCTATGTTACTCTATTTCATTAGCACTAAAAGTGATCTTTCTTTATTGCATCATAAACGTCAGAATGTTATCTTTCAAAAGAGACCAGGCTTATGCATGTGCTATAAGTATAAAGTATAGTATTTTGGTTTGCAAAAAAGGTATGCAGTCCTCAAAAACGAAAACAAAACTGGCCACTTTTCTGGCCGCATGTTAAGAGGTTTTTAAGAGGTTAAATGCTACTCTCTGTGCCACCGATCGGGTTTCCCTTTACTAGGTGGATTAACCATGTGGGACAGACCAGAGGTGGCCCGGAAACCACAGGAGGGACCCTTCTGTTTGACTGAGCCTATTTTCGCTGCACACCTGTGGTTCTTGGCGTTCCGCCCTGTGTGTGTTATCTGGGTCAACGGTGTTGGCAGGGGCGTCCATTTGGTATGGCAATGTTTTGATATTGTCAATTATCTCACTTTTACTAGGTGACTTTTGCTGTGACTAACTGAAATATGCCCAAAAAAAAGGAAAATGGACATAGGGAAGTTCTTTTTATCAAAGGGCAGCAGAGACAAGTGATACAGGGACACAGGTAAGGTCTGGCTTAGTGATTATAATAGTGCAGTTCAGCATTCAGTAACCCATACTTTTTGTGAATGTGTTTTTGATGCTACATTCTGTTGAACACACACCTCAAAACCGTACCTAAGGAAAATTGGCTCAATTGCAAGAAAAGTAATAGACAGTTATGATATTACATTCTGCATAATTCGTATGAAAAATATTGTGGGTCCCTGCTTTAGTCTGTTGACACATTTCTATACTAAAAATGCTTGTGTAGTCCTGTGTCATACCTAAATGTCATATAACTGAATTGTATAGAAACAACTCACCAAAAGTGACTATTGCACAACTGATTTGACAAAAAAAATCCACCAAGGCGGGGAAACACCCCCTTCACCCCCCCCCCCCCCCCCTTCACCCCCCCTCCCCTCCTCGCCATACCTTGCCTTTTAGTGAAAGGACGCCACTGGGTGTTGGCTGGTATATTAAACCACCAGATCAGCAGCATTATTTTATCCACCCTTTCCCCCCCAGCCATGAGACTAGAATCCCTGTGTCCGTGCCTTCCCTGTCCCCGTTTCCCCATTGTTTGTGTGTTAACCATAGTGTAGGTAAGTTGAATGGTCAGGTAGTAGTTTTGGTTCCCAGGCAGCGTGTGTTCTTTCCTACCCCGCAGTCGTCCGCTAGGGTGAGGGATACCTCGCTTTTGTGTTGTCAAAGGAACACGCCAACATTTTGAGAAATTAGCTTACCGTCTTCTCCACAGGGAGACAAGAAGATGGATACCAGTTTCATCTCTGTGCGTTCAGTAGAAAGCTATCTGGCTGCACGTTAGCCTAGCTTAGCACAATGAATGAAAGCGGACATGACCGGTTAGCCTTCGGGAGAGTGAGTGAGCGAGTGAGTGAGCGAGTGAGTGAGCGAGTGAGTGAGCGAGTGAGCGAGTGAGTGAGTGAGTGAGCGAGTGAGTGAGCGAGTGAGTGAGTGAGTGAGTGAGTGAGTGAGTGAGTGAGTGAGTGAGTGAGTGAGTGAGTGAGTGAGTGAGTGAGTGAGTGAGTGAGTGAGTGAGTGAGTGAGTGAGTGAGTGAGTGAGTGAGTGAGTGAGTGAGTGAGAGAGTGAGTGAGTGATTCCAGGAAGAATTCCCTTGTCAACAATATCGAGGGATGGTAACAAAGCCTGATTTGGTTCTGATTGGAGCACTGATTGTGTGTTTGTTTGTACATTTAAGTACTAAACTACAGTATAAACAAAGGTGTTAAAACACGCTTGTCAAGCTAACCTTTGACTACAGGGCTCAGCTGCTAAATTAATTCTAAGTGAATGCAGAAGGTATAGATACAAATGTTTAACCCCCGACACGAGCGCTCTCATTTCTCACGTTCGTCCGAGCACTAGGACCTGCACGTCAGACCAAGAGTGGGTTATTTGTGATGTGAAATAATGGACACTCTATACTGTATTGAATTATTTATTTCAGTAACATCAGTTTGTTTTTCTTTGACCTGGAGGCTATGGGAACTGGCAAAACGATGCCCCTAATCAAATCCCTCGCCCCTAAGGTCTGGCCTGCCTGTCAAGCTGTCAGGCAACGTGGAGCTCAAGCGTACAGTATAGAGATAAAGCATTACACACAGATTGAAGCCCCTTAATAAACATCACCCTCTTTAAAAAAAAAATTATAATAATGTTGTCCTGTCCCTTTATAAATCAGCCTATTTACGCTCTCTAGTCTTCTCATTTCTAACGTAGCCTCCTCATTGGTCAACTCCAGGCTGAATTATAACAATGACAAATGCGCTTACTTTTACCCAGCGATCACCACCACCACCGAATCCATAGTAATTATCTCAACAACAAAAGAAAAGTGAAAAAAGGAAAGAGGCACATTAGCTAAGTGAGTGATTTATGAACTCGTCCTGCAGTATGAGGTTCAGGAGACACTAACGGGAGTTTGTGTAAATTATCTTGAGCTAAAGGCCCAATCTGGGATCCAAATGTAAAAACAAATGGGTGGCCCCAAAACAAAACAAATGACAATAAACTGGAGACATTTAATTTCCTAGCTAACCGACTGAGCTCTGGATACACAGACGAACGGTAGACAATAGAGAAGAATCTGTTTGAAACTCTATTATTTTAACCGTTTACATCTGTAACATCCGATTAGCACTATTACTCAGTAGTATACTTTATATCCAGTCTAATTATCCTTCCCTCCATGAATTCGAATATAGGCCCGTATTGATAAGGGGGGGAATAAAGTGATTGATTGTGGCAGAGTCAATGATATACAGAGGGTATTTACTATTTAGTGCAAATCCATGCAGAGTAAAAGCAACAATGTGCTTAGAGCATTTATATCTAAACGATATGCGTTTGGTCTGTAAGTAGGCTGTTTTCCACCCATATCACTGCAGCATCTAATAAGTTCATAAATCTAACATGTGCTGCTTGGATATGTCCAGTGGAGGGGCGTCGTTTTGGTATGGCGTTTAATTTGGCAAATTAATAAAAAAAATTATTAAAAAAAGTTATTTTATACGTTTTGTTTTTTATTCGAATGTTGATTTAGAATTCGAATGTCAACATTATGAACGAAGCTTCAAACTATTCGGTACAGCCCTAGCACGTTTTGATATAATCAATTATCTCACTTTTACGAGGTGACTTTTACTAGGTGACTAATAGGCTTGGGCGGTATGACGGTATTACATTTAGAAATTCCCGTCGGTATGATTTAAAAAAAGATTTATCCACTTTTTCTCCTCCATTTTCAGTTTTTCTCCCATCCCAATTTAGTCCTGCCAATTCACCCCTCCCCTGTCTTGATTGTTGCTCGCATGTGCCCCACACTGGTCTGTCGTAGGGAGGGTTGAAGAATCTATCGCATGTCCCCTCCGATACATGTGGAGGTAGCCAGTCACACCTTTTCACCTGCCAGCGCGGACTCTCATTGGCGAGGTGTAACGTGGGGGAGGCTCACACTACCCTCGACATCTCCTGTCCTTGCTGTGCAGGCACCCTGACCGACCTGTAGGAGTCGCTGTTTACAATGACCAGATTACCACCCATCGACTCCCCTCCCGCTGACTCTGCCAATTGAGTCAGTATGACGGCCGGCCCAAGCCGGAGGCAACGCTGACAGCCGGATTCGATACCGGTGTCTCTCGCATTGGTGACAAGCGCTTAGTCCGCTGTGCCACCCAGCCGCCCCCGTCGGTATGATTTTCAATACCGTGACGTCACAGACTGTGCGCCAAATCACAGATGCGTTTCTTTCTATTACACTGACACAGAGTTAACAGGGACGGCATTGGTTGTAGTGCACAGCACGCGCCAGCAGAGGGCAGGGCAGGGCAGTCTGTCTTTCCCTCTCTCAGTCAGAGCTCAGCAGAGCAGAGCTGAGCAGGAGACGCAACGTGCGTGTTCCTGTCGGTCTTCCATCTCGCATGTGTGTTAATCTGCACTAAATAAAGACTTATTCTTCTATAGAATGCGGTTATAGACAGGTGGCCGTCCGTTTATTAAGGTCGAATGGACCATGGGTCAACTTCCAGACATCGGATGATTGTGGATTCGGGTATCGAAAAGTTTTTCTAAAGTTTTGAGAGTACGGATTCGTGCGTGAATGTGGACCAGGGAACACGTTGTTTGGGTAAGTCAATTATGTTATGGTTCAGCGTATGGAAGATGAACGTATGAGGGTCCGGATATCTTTTCTTCGAATGCAGAACGTTAATAATAATATAGTTGTCCGAGTTATGAATGCCGGGAGTGTATGTTTGATAAACCTTTCCAGTTCAACTGTGTGTGTGCGTATTGACTTCGGCGATTCACTACAGGGGTTTTGATTATCAGTTAATTGATGCAGATGCAATTTTGTGCATCTGTATGTGTAGTTGTGTACTACTGTCGTGAGTTTGTGAGTCACATTGGTCTAATTTCAGCCTCCGTTATACGTTCCGTATGACTCGTTTCATATCTGTGTGTCTCGAATGTGCACGCTGTGCAGTCTGTTTACGGTGGTAACACGGGTCGCTAAGGAATTTAACGTGTGCTTGCTTATGTAGAAACAATGCAAGATAACGAGACCTTTCATTAACGTCTTGCAACTATGGTTATGACTAAGATATCAAGTATTTACTCCCGGAAAATCTTTATGTACAGTGATAATGAGTATATTGTTAACTTAGCTCCGCCTCCATCCCCCCCCCCCCCGTCATATACCGTATACCGGGGTGTGATGTCAGCAGGGTATGACGGTATGAAAAAAGAATTATACCGCCCAAGCCTAGTGACTAACTCAAATATGCCGCCAGAAAAAAAAGGAAAATGGACATACGGAGGTTTTTTAGTCAAAGGGCAGCAGAGAAACGTGATACAGGAACACTGGTAAGGTCTTACAATGGCTTAGTGATTATAACAGTGCAGTTCAGCATTCAGTAACCCATACTGTTTGTGAACGTGTTTTTGATACTACATTCTGTTGAACACACACCTCAGAACCGTACCTAAGGAAAATTGGCTCAATTGCAAGACAAATAATAGACAGTTATGATATTACATTCTGCTCAGCATAATTTGTATGCAAAATATTGTGGTTCCCTGCTTTAGTCTGTTGACACATTTCTATACTACAGTAAATGCTTTTGTAGTCCTGTGTCATACCTAAATGTCATATAAGTGAATTGTATAGAAACAACTCACCAAAAGTGACAGTAGGTACATTGCAACAATGACTAAGTACAATTATACTGTCATTACACAAATAGCTACACAGGAACAGAGAATGGAAAGTGTGACTGTCTGGGTGGGTGGGATGTTCGGGTGGGGACAGATGTTATTGGATTAGATGTTATTTTATCACACACCACACTACTGACACTTTTTGGGTGGGGGCGCGACTCAGGGATTTTTGGCTGGTGAAAATGCTGAGTGGCTAGTGACTTTGGAAAACCACTAGCCACAGTGGCTAGTGAGCCGAAATATTTATGTCAAGCCCTGCGTGTATGTCATAAATGTTACGATGAATTGAAAATGGGGGACCCTGATGTAAACAAGACGAAAGTCTTTCTTTGGTCTGCATCCCCTTAACAATTGTGTGTATTGAGCCGTACTGTATTGTACCCATTCTGCAATCTCAATCAATCAATCAATACCTTGGCTTTTACTGAAATTACGCCACTGGTCCAGTGACTCTATGTTTACCGGCTGTTTTATTTATTTATTTTTTATTTGTATTCCAAATCTATTTCTAAATAAAAGATGTGGATTCGACAACATCAACATTGCTAGGCGGCGCCTTTGTTTCTGATTGTATGTTTAGTTGACGTTCCCTGCAGTGAAAAAGATTATATTTGTACATTATTGATTAAACACAAGCGACTCATCCTTCTTATGTAAACAATTGTGTCACATTGCTGCACAGCACTGAATACATGTATTGGAGTTTTTTTTGTTAACCCTTTCACTACCACAAACCAAGGGGTTAACCCTTTGACTGCGACAATACAGAAGGTTAACCCTTTGGTATTGTGGTAGTGGTAAGGTTAACCTTCTGTAGAGTGGTAGTGAAAGTTTAACCTGCTGTAGTGTGGTAGTGAAAGGGTTAACCTTCTTTAGTGTGGTAGTGAAGGGTTAACATTCTGTAGTGTGGTAGTGAAAGGTTAACCTTCTGTAGTGTGGTAGTGAAAGGGTTAACCGTCTGTAGGGTGGTAGTGAAAGGGTTAACCGTCTGTAGTTGGTAGTGAAAGGGTTAACCTTCTGTAGTGTGGTTGTGAAAGGGTTAACCTTATGTAGTGTGGTAGTGAAAGGGTTAACCTTCTGTAGTGTGGTAGTGAAAGGGTTAACCTGCTGTAGTGTGGTAGTGAAAGGTTAACCGTCTGTAGTGTGGTAGTGAAAGGTTAACCTTCTGTAGTGTGGTAGTGAAAGGTTAACCTTCTGTAGTGTGGTAGTGAAAGGTTAACCTTCTGTAGTGTGGTAGTGAAAGGTTAACCTTCTGTAGTGTGGTAGTGAAAGGTTAACCATCTGTAGTGTGGTAGTGAAAGGTTAACCTTCTGTATTGTGGTAGTGAAAGTTTAACCTGCTGTAGTGTGGTAGTGAAAGGGTTAACCTTCTGTAGTGTGGTAGTGAAAGGGTTAACCTTCTGTAGTGTGGTAGTGAAAGGGTTAACCTTCTGTAGTGTGGTAGTGAAAGGTTAACCTTCTGTAGTGTGGTAGTGAAAGGTTAACCTTATGTAGTGTGGTAGTGAAAGGTTAACGAGTACTGGCTAAGCGTCCCGCTCTTAAGCCATACCGAGATATACCTCATCTCATGTACCTATTGTACTCCATCAACGAATAAAACCAAAATACACCCCTCACCTGCCAGGCCCCGCCCCTAGTGGCGTGCTACTTAGTACTGGGCATGGCCACCACTCACTCTTCCTCGGAAAAAATCATTTCCAAAGAAAAGTTTCCCCAAGGGAACTCAGGGCACGCTAAGAGCGGGACGCTTAGCCAGTACTCATATAACTAGGTTATATACATAACCTGTCGTTATATATCGTACTTGCATCGCGTCCCGCTCTTAAGCCATACCGAGATATGGGGTAGAGCGGACGCGAGGCCCACACCCCCTGAGGACCCGTAAGCCCACATCAAGGGGGAAGGGGAGTCCCGTCACCCCATCCTTCCTAATGAAGAGGGGGCGCAGTCAACTCCACCTGAGTGCGAACAAGAGGGAACTAGAACCCCTTGAACACACATCACAGGCGGAACCACGTGTGACACAACACACTGTGGCCCATACCCACACACCCCTGCTACCCCACCAAAGGACGGGAAGCAGGAGAGGCCACAGACCTCAGAACCGCCTGGGAGACAGAACCTCCGGTCATGTCCATGAGGTAAAACCTTACGAAGGGACCCGGGGATGACCATGAAGCTGCAGCACAGATGTCCTCCACCGAGGCCCCACCCAGCAGAGCGGCAGAGGCTGCCACCCCACGAGTGGAGTGCGGCCTGACGCCCCCAGGGGGAGCCAGCCTGGCCAACGTGTAGCAAAGGGCAATGCCCTCGCACAACCAATGGGACAGGCGCTGTTTCGATAGTGCCTTACCAGCACGAGAACCACCGTAACAGACAAAAAGCTGATCGTAGCCCTGAGGCCCTGAGTACGGCTGAGGTAAATCCCCAAAGCCCGGACCGGACATGACAGGTGAAGGCCCGCCTCCAACTCACTAGCGTGAGGAGGTGGATGAAACGCCTGAACCACAATATCCCTGGAGCGGAAGGAACTCCGGATATTTTTAGGCACGAAGGCAGGATTAGGCCGCAGAGTGGCACCGCAATCGGAACGAAAAGACAGGCACTCTGGTCGTACCGAGAGAGCACAAAGCACACCCACGCGTTTAGCGGAGGTGACGGCCAGCAAGAACGTGGTCTTGAACGACAGCTGTTCCAACGGCGCTTGCTCAAGAGGCTCAAACGGCCGACGGACAACCGACGGACAACCGACCGAGGACCAATTGAAGATCCCAACTCGGAGCCAAAGAGCGTTTTACCGGCTTAACGCGTCGGGCGCCAAGCAGGAAACGCTTCACAAGAGGGTGGCTGAACAAAACATCACCCTCAAATCCCTCATGATAAGAGGATATAGCTGCTGCATATACCCTCACCGTCGAAGCCGACAGTCTATCAAGGAGAGACTGGAGGTAACAAGGACAGCATCCAGGCCCCCCGCCTTACACCACTCTTGGAACATACACCATCTGCCCGCGTAAAGCGCAACAGTGGAGGGAGCATGCGCATTCCGGATGGTATCAACCACAGAAGGGTCCATCCTCTCCAGACTTACCCTCTCACCAGCCAAACGCATCAGATGTTGGCACAACACCGGGTGCTGAACAGCGACCCGTGTGCTTGAGAGAGGGTCCGCGATGACCAAGGAACAGGCCATGACGGGATACCAAGAGCTGGATCAGGACCGGGAACCACACAGCTGCGCCCCGGTCCGGCGCAATCAGGATCAAGGACCTGCGCTCCTCAACGTACCCGCCCCAACAACTGACCTAACAGATGTATGGGGAAAGAATCCCAGGCGGCACGGCATCGGTCCCAGACCTGCCTGACTATGTCTGGACATAAGCCCCACCCGTCAGGGTGAGGACCGCCCGCGACATTACACCTGTCAACGAAGGCACGTGGCCCGCAGCCAAAGGAAACAATCAGAGCCCCCTTTTTCCGCTGGTGTTGGGGGAGGGAGTGATCGGAGAGCGGGCTGCTCGCGGCAGGACGGCGACGGTTTGTATATTCCAAGCCGAGCCCATCCAACATGGCCGATCCCTCTGCCGCTAAGGCTGTCGGCCTTGTGGACACCTGTCGATTCAACGCCCAGGATACCTCTGGCGGGGGAAAACATGGCCGCCTGTCGAGGGGCCTCGTCATCGCCGCTGACGAGGCCGTGCTCTCTCTTCTTCTGGCTGCGCGGTGTGAGGCGGTGTGGGGCCTAGGAGTGGGGCGCGCTCCAGCAGAAGACCAAAATCCTCTGCGGAGAGGGGAGCCCTAAGCGGTTAATAACGTCAACAACCTCGCGCGATGTGTCGACGTCGGCTCAGACACAACCCCGATCATCAAGCCAGTGTAGCTAGTGTAATTCACGATGAGGACGTCCAGACTGTTGAATCGTACAAATACCTGGGAACTGTGTTTGATTGTAAACTGAAGTTCAACCTAAATACAGAGTATATTGTTAAAAAAGGTCAGCAGAGGATCTACCTACTGAGAAAGCTGAACTCTTTTAATGTTAGTGCGAAGATCCTGAGCACTTTTTATAGTTATTTTATTGAAAGCCTCCTAACTTTTTCTTTTATCTGCTGGTTCAGTGGCCTGTCCATTAAAGATAGGAACAGCCTACAGTATATTGTGAAAGTGTGCTCCAAAATAATTGGAGTAAAACAGAGAGACCTATGTTCTCTCTGGACGGACCAGGTGGTCAAGAAGGGGACGAGCATCACAAATCAACCCCTCCATGCTCTGTCTCAGCGGTTTTCACTGTTGCCTTCTGGCCGCCGTTATGACGTCCCACCAAGTTGTTCCAACCGCTACGCCAAATCTTTTGTCCCCTCGGCTATCAGACTTTTAAACACAGACAGTAGTCATTTTAAGTAGCCTTTTGCACTTGGTTGTCTGTTTTTACTTTTACTTTTATTGCTGGATTGTATCACATGGAGTGTTTCTCTTTTTATTTGCCGTGCTGTCGTTGAGATGTTTTGTTGTTTGTTTGTCTTTGTTGCTTGTAAGCTGCAAATATGAATTGCCCCACACGGGACCAATAAAGTTGTCTGAATCTGAATCTGAATCTGAATCTGAATCGGCTGGCCCTCAGGGCCCCGCCACCAGACACAATTTTTTTTATAGAAAAAACAGCAATTCGAACACAGTTCTAATCGCTGCCAATTCCATACCGTGGCGGTACAGGCTTTAGCAGCCCACCATCCACTCGCCGGGCCGACTCACCTAATGGCTACGGCCAGGCGGGGCACTGTTTCAACATGTCAAAAGCAAAGGACTGATGCTAACACGGAGCACCAGTGGTGGTTGCAAACAGCAACCTCCACTGTGGTGTGCACCATGAAGGGGTTGATGAATAATGAACTAACACCACGAACATACTGTGGAATGGGCAAGCCCATGTACACAACATTAAGGGGAGGCGGACCAGAGAGAAACAGTCCCGCATTCATTCATAATATTCACAACAGCACACCAGCCCTAGACCTCAGCCCATTTACCCATGAATGTAAACAAAGCCCCCCCCCGCACTACTCCCCCAGTAGACACCAATTGACCGTCAGCATGAATGGTTGAGAGGAGGGAAAACTGTAGCATAGACAGACATTCCCGTAGCAGAGAGACAGAACAAAAACAGTAGCCCCACTATAGCATAGTGTTCGACGCTAATGTGGACAGAAAACAGTCAGCTGAGCCACAACACTGGCAGCCGCTAAATTCCATCCTGCAGCAGTATAGCTCTACTGCCACCCGCCGAGCCGACTCGCTCTCAAGCATCGGCTTCCGGGTGGGACACCGTTCAAACCCCGCCGAGGCACAGGATCAATGCTACCTGGCTAGGCTACCTAGCCACGGCACACCCGCCCTGTACCCTGTTGTCAACCCATTTACCCGTAACAAAAAATATCATAACGTATAACGTATCTCTGATCGATCGTTCTGAACTAGTATAGTGGAATTTCCCCTCTCTCTGCGTTGTTGCATTCAATTGGTTTCGGTTGCAGGAAGTACGCACGGACGAGATGTTTTGAAGAAAACAGCTGTGTTTATTAATTTCAATAAACACAAACTAAATGAATTAAACAAGTACTTGAATTACTTTCTATGTCTAACAGAGGTCTTACTCTGCAATTCTCTTCGTGCCGTCTCGTTCTATCGTCTCTGTTCTCGAACCGTCGTAGTGGTAGCATTCTCCGGTTTGTTGATTCAGGTCGGCCTGGCAACACAAGGCTGGTTCTTTGTTATACTGGTTGCCCCCGGCAACTCTGGTCTCAGCGATCCTCTGGCGCAGTGCTGGGGATGCGCTCGTTTTCCTGCTCCTCCTCTCTCTGCGCCAGCTCCTGTAGTTAAAGACACCTCCCCGCCCCCTTTTCTGCGTCGTCCTCGTGACGATCGCTAGGGGCGTCACTTTTTTCTATTGGCTAAGCTTGATATCGGCAATTTTTTTTCTTAAAAGGGCATGGTAATATCTATATACGGACTATTTTTGCCATTATTTCTCCTTATATGGAAAGCCTCTGGGTTTAGCGGGCCTCTCTCCTAAACCAAAATAGAGCATGAGTCGTTTTCTAGTCTAACAGATAAAAGTACTTTGTCCTGCGTTTATTGTCTTTAAACTTAGAGATTTATTCTTTATTTTGACTAGACCACTGCTAAAAGTCTTTCCTTGAGTTCTTGTCCTTTTGACTATCTAATTAAACCTATTTTTGCTCTTTAACCATGCTGGTTGTATTTCTATATTCTAAAGTAATCTTTGACTTAGTTTTTAGCCTTTTAAAACACTAAGCATCTTGATCTGACTTCTAATCTTTGGTTCATAATATGTTTTATAGCATAACTCAACTTTTAAAGGATCAATCCGTATCGTTATAGTCTTATACTGAGTTGATTAGCAAGACCTATTCTTCTCTGTTATTGCCTTGTACAGTATGAAGGTCTAATTATTACATGTTGCCATGTTTTTAGTCTCCTAGTATGTCCTTTTATCAAACGTAGGCCGGTTTTGCTGCAGACCCTTTTTCTCATCGGCTGACGCATTGTCTGTGAAACCAGCTGTTTAGGAGGTATCAATGGTTATTTTAACTTTCTTTAAATCACTTACCCATGGCTATTATTTATCTTGTTTAGTCTCATACGGATCCATACAATATTCTAAACAGGTCTAGTCTATGTTTTATAGTTAATTATGTATTATTTTCTAGTTCACTGTTCTCTAAACCTTAGGCAATTAGTTTCTCCTTTATTGAAGTGTAAACAAAGAAGTTCCGGTGACTAGCAGGTGACCAGCTGCTCCTTTTTGAAGTCGGGCCCTCAAGATAGGCTTGTGATCTAATCACCTATTTTAACAGTTGGTTTCCTGAATGACCTTTTGGGTCCTGGCATAAGTAAATAGAGAAACTGTTGAGATACTAACTTTAGCTTTGTGAGGATTGGTCCGATTACGCACGCTTCAAGGTACCAATTACCTTTGCGCACCTGAAGTGAGTTCTAATCAGCTCGGTGGAGCCCTTATATACTCTGGTGTTCCTAACGTTCTGTGTCGGGTCGTTTTGGATTACCACTGGCTGCTGCTTGTTTCCTCCCGTGTTGTACCTCGTCTGTTTTTCTCCAGGACGTCTATGGAAGTCGCCGCTGTTGCTTCTCTCTGCCATCCGTTGGATCTCTGCCTCATAGACCGCTTTGCGCAATTGCGCCTTGGTGAGTTTTGGAACGTACTTTTTTTTGGATACTCTGTTTTTCTCGCATTTTCCTGGACTCGGGACCTTTCTGTTTTTTGTGTGTTTGGGTAACACTGAAGAGGAGCCGCTTGTTGTTGTTACTGACTCAGCTAAACAATACTGGACTGCCTTGTATTCCGTTCGCTCGTCTTGTTGACATTATCTCTCTCTCTGTTTTCTTCCCGAGTGGATCGTCAAGTAGCTGCAGAGCCGCAGAGTCAGAGGCGCAATGCCACAGTGCCGTCTCTGCTCTGAGGACGAGCTGCAGAGCCGCAGACAACTCTGCCAAGAATATTTCTCCCCTTGTGCTTTTTGTTGTTTTCGCTCTTTTCTGTTTCGTAAATAAATACGCCCTGGTTTTTGGCTAACTCTGAACTACCTGTCTGTGCCGTGCTGTTGGGGTTGTTTACAAACCATAACAAGCTTGTCTCCAGGCCTAATCATCCATTGGGGGAAGGGTTGGTTAAACAGTGGCCTGTTTAACTGTTACTGCTATCTAAATTACCTTGTGGTATCCTGTAGAATCTATGTGAAGAGGGAGGGTTTTACAATTATCTTTAGGCTTTGTGCCCTCTCCGTTGTCAGAGAGCCATAGATGACTTGATCCAAATTCCCTGCAACCACTTATGACAGCATTCGTCCTGTAGAATTGTACATTCCTTGGGATAAGTATGTTTTATTTTGATAATTCACGACAATCCACCCTTGTGGGTTTTAAACCCACATATATCATCAGTATATATACCATAACCTTGCTAATATTTCTTAAAAAATTTAAAAAAATACACAAATCGAACTACAAAATCCGTTTCCTTCTGTACAGTTACAAAATTATCACTCACTGTTCCCCCCACCCTCGTTAGACTTCTCCAGTCACACACATTTATCAGTTATTAATATGATTTCAGACTATTGGAAGGTAATCAAACAAGAATTGGCTTCCAAATTGATCAGCTTTTTTGTTTATGACTATTTTATCAATGTAAATAGCTTAAATGTCTAGTTTATGCAATGTACCCTGCAAGAAAAGATTAATACATCACACCAACAAAAGATTAACATTCTAAAAAACGACGGAGACTTAACGTTAGGTTATGACTATAACCAAGTTCTGTTAATTAGGGGTGACGCTTGGCATCACTCTGCACTCTCTCGCGTACGTGCACGCGCACTGAATAAATTCCACAAATGTACCTTTAATACCAGTATTAGTCTGACCACACCCCTCATCAGCTTACCTTCATAAGCAGGTGTGTGGTCACCTGCTCTCCTCCTTCCCAAGCTTTCACCACAAGGTGAGGTCAAGGGCTGCAGCGGCCGTCGGATGCCAAGCGTCACCCCTAATTAACAGAACTTGGTTATAGTCATAACCTAACGTTCTGTTCCATTAGGTGCTCTGCTTGGCATCACTCTGCACAAAGGGAGGCCAAGCGGAGCCACTGGCCGACAAATACACCCCGCTGAAGGCCCCCGACAACCAACAGAACAGGGAGGGCCGAGCCCCCCCGACCCCCCCTAATGGAGGGCACCCTCCCTATTAGAGGCTTACCGAGAGGGCGACGGACCCGACCGCGCGAAGAGGCACTCAAGCAACTCAACGCACAGGGTGAGCAGACCGTGGCTTGACCCCACGACTACACCCACGCACAACCCGCATGCCACCCGGGAACGAACGGAGGGAAACAACCTCGTTACTGCCCCCAGAATCACGGGATCAAGGGCAAACCCAACCCCGTGGCAAGGCCGTAGCAGCGGAGCGCGAAGGAAGACCCAGACCCACCAAAAGGACTGGACTCCCTGGAATGGGGGCCCGGAGAAGTCCATGATGCCAGCATCAAGACCCCACCAGGTGGGCACTTAGTGACCCCGCCCCCCACATCGCCAGCGTATTCGGACAAAGGCCCCTCAGCCGAGCGGGCCCTGTCCTCCCCAACAGTACACCGCCTGGCACACTGGCCCTGCAACAGGCAGACAGCATGGCCGTAACACACAAGAGTTAACCCACGGAAGCAGGCAGTGCACCGGGAAAAAAGACCAGGCAACAGGCTGTTAACCCTAGCCTGGAGACTGCGGATGAGACAGGCGCCAGAAAGAACAGCTGAACACAGCCGCCCCGGCGGAAGGGGCGTATACTGGCGTTGTCGCATAACCAAGCCTCCACAGAGAAGGCTGACACGATCGGCAGACGTCATGAACGTGCAGGGGCACCCTCAACCGGAGAACCCGGGAGTTGACACTGCAGCAACACACCAGAGAACCAACCACCCAGGCGTTACCCTATGCAATGGTTGGTCCCATAACCCCTCAGGAAAGAAACCCCAAAACACACCTGCGGCACTGCCGCAGCCCGCGTTCCGGTTTCCAACAAGGTCATCCCGGGCCTACGGGTCAACGAAACATTACCCCGGACCGGGCCCGGTGATACGGGGAGCACAGGGTCCCCCTAGGAGGCCAAAAGACAGCCTTGACGAGACAGCCTTGGCTTCCCCCTCCAGCACGCATACGAGTTAGCTGCCATATAGTCGCTGGGCCATACACGTAGGAGGGGGGGTGGGGGGAGGGGGCTGGGGGTGGGGGGGCCGCATGCCACTCTTATCTCCAAGAGAGCCTTCGACTCCAGCAGCTCAAAGTTCGACCTTGGAGTCGTCCAGGAATTTGTTTTGGCTGACTGACTGGCAACATTTCCCCAGTCACGTCGATTTAAATTTGATTTTGAGTAGAGTGAATTATAACTCTATTGGTTTGAGTGGAGTGACTTTTAACAACTCCGTCCAAATGACTGAATGCATTAATTAGTCCAAGTGTCCAAGTGTCTTAATCAGTTCATTTTGGTACGTCCTGTGCGCGGTAAACAGATCCAAAATCTTCTTATTGCAATCCCAAAAGCTTCGATAATCCAAATGTCCACGACTTCAAGTTGGTAGCCTGATTGAAATGTCGCAGAGGCAGAGAGGGTTAGCCATATTCTGCTTCCTTGACGAAAATATGCAATCCACTGATTAGATCCATTTCGAGTTGATTTGAGTATCCCAATTGCTTCATAAAAACGCTGTTTTAACCCCAAGCAATCAAGGCGCGCCAGTCAGCTAATGTCCAACAGAACATCCTGAGCTAGCACTATGTGTGCGTTTCGACATACCCACATCAACAATAGGCTGTTTAGACCATCTTATTGAATCCCCAAGACGCCCAGGGGAACGACAAGAGGGGCGAGATGCAATCAACTCCATGAATGAATGAATGAAAAACTTTACCCAACAGATTGCAGAAAGGGTACAACCCAGTACGGCGCAATACACACAATTGGTTAAGGGGAGGCAGACCTGAGAAAGACGTTAGTCTAGTTTCCATCAGGGACCCTCATTTCCAATCCATATAGACACATCCAACTCTTTATAATAATAAAGAAAAAGCATCACCCGTATGACCCAACTGCACAGCTGGGAGTAAAAAACCTGTTTTCACAAGATTTTAATCCAGTCACTCTTTTTAATCAGAGTGTAAGACCAGACCCTCCCAGAAACACCTTCCCACATGAGTTTATAGTCATGAAAAAGATATGCCAACTGTGAGTCACGTGACCAACCGACTCAAGTTTACACATAAATCGGGTGCAGCAGAACTGTGAGCCCTACGCCCTAACTCGACACCTTTAAGACACCTCAACTCATGGAAGGCGTCGCCATAGCAACACCGCTACAACGGGCGGGGAAACTTGCCGGCTCCTGTCTTGTAATAGGAGTCGGCAGAATAACCCCCCCCCCCTGCCAAGACGTCCCACCGGCTTGGCCCTGACTGGCTCAGCAGAAGAGATCAAAAATCCCCTAAACCAATCAAGTGGGAAAAGGAGGGGTTTATTCGACACCCCCTCACGAAAAACACACTTCATACCCTACACACAGAAAACAACCGTAGCCATTTTGAAAACCTCCGGTAGAATGCAATGCATAGCATAAGCTAATACAATGCCCGCTACCCACAAAAATGTGAACAGGATTTTACAACAAAACACAAGTCGCCTGTGTGTGAATCCTACACCCGTTGACTATGTCGTACATAGTAAAAAACGCTGACCGAGAGTAAACGGCTAGGCCGTGGAATGTGTGTGTACGAGTATTACTGCAACTAAACAACACAGCATTGTGAGACACATACTTAGTTCAAGCAATGGAATAACACCAGTTTCTACCTGCATGTGGAGCATCAAGCTAATAGAACCTATTACTGAGTGTACGTTGCAGACCTTGCTTAACCTCGTAACACAACACGACTCATCTCACAACGTAAAAGGGCAGATTCATATATACACAACCCCACCATATGAATTGTTGAAGAAACACACAGTTTGTTCGGCCAAAACACAGTCCCCCTTATATCGGGGAACTTTTTTATTTATTTATAAAGTGTTCTAAGGCACAAAATCATAGAGGGGCCGGGGAGGGTGTAAAAGAGAGGGGATACAGAGGGGAAAAGTCACTCAGCGGCGTCTGCCACCTCGCGCCGCTCGAGTCTTGCCACCCCGAGGAGCCCCGGAGGGACGGTAGGTTACTGTCTGCTGGACACGACGTTCCCTACCGTCTCCTCCGGTCGTGGATGGGCCGGCGGTGGCAGAAGCGCTGTTTCGTCCCCTGGCCCTCTTGGAAGGGCCAGCAGCGGCGGCGGAGGCAGTGGTAGCGGCGACGGAGACAGCTCAACGTCGCGGAAGCCTTCTGACTCCACCGGCAAGGACGGGAGGCGGAAAATGGGGTTGGAGAATGGACCTCTCCTCTGCCATCTCTCTGCATGTTGAGGTCATCAACCGCAGGGCCTTCCCGAACAGGCCAGCGTCGGAGAGGGCGGCCGTCAGAAGAGGAGCTCTCTTCTTCTCTGGCACACGCGCCTGCTCCAGCCAAAGATGACGCTGGCCCAGGGTGGCCAGGGCGCGCACTTTCCCCATGGCTATGGCCAGCACCTGGGAAAGGTGCAGGACAGCTCCCGCAGCCTGGGTGATCTGATCGCATTTCACCTCGTTCAGATCCGTGCCGCCCGTCATGATCCCTGATACAAATCTAGCCAGGTGGGCGATGTTAGACGCCGCAGCCAGCGATTGTGTACCAGCGATGAATGACTGGTCACCCCAATAAGCCAATCGCCTAGCCGATTTCCCCTGGAGGACCGGCTTGCATAGGGGTTCCCACACCATATCCGGACAGAGGAGCGCGGCCATCGGACTGTCAAGCCGAGGCACACCCTCCCCCATACCTTTGACTAACCCTGACACCCGCGTAACTGGTACGTAGGCGGGAGTTAGTCCCATGATGTTGGACACCGCCTGACCCCGACGAACATAGGCCCCCATTGAGGGGAAAAATGGGTAGACAACGTCCACCCCTCTCACTGGGGGACGCTGCCAGGGATGACCTATGAGATCATCAGGGACAGGTGCAGGCAATGGCAGCGGCAGCGGCACGCCGTTTGCGGCGGCGGCTACCGCCATGAGCTCGGGAAACAAAGCCCGCAGTTCCCCCTGCGGACCTTCCTCCACCGACCCCGCATCCCTCACATGCAGCAGGCTGCGACTGGTCAAGGAGCCACAGTCTGATGTGGCCGACAGTAGGGCATCCTGCTGATGAGGCCAAGGTGGTTCCTCGACATCCTCAAACAGGGAGCCCCATGGAGCCATTTCCCCCCCCCGTCCGCCTCTTCCATGAAGTCCTCAGTTTCCATAGGAAATCCAGAGCCGGACGCATCTTCGCTGGTCTCCAGCAGTTCCCCAAACCCAGGCCGTTCGCGTCTGCACGCTACCATCTTGCGACGTGAACGAGCAGACGCGAAAAGTTTGCGTCGCAAATCCTCTGGCTCCAAGACAACCCCCCGTTCACCAACGGGCGATTCCCCGGAACCAGAGGAACCAGAGTCGAGATCAGGCCATCGCCGGAGCGACGGCACCGACTCCTCGGCTCTTCGGAGAGGCAAACTATCCATCGGCTGCCTCCTGGGCTGGGTCGGCAACCACGAAAGTGGCAACAGCCCAGCACCAAGGCGCACGACGGAGGCGGGAATGGAGAACCGCTGGTGAAGAGTAGGTCTAGCGGGTCTACTCTCCGCGGAATACATTATGACCCAAACTTTTTCTTTACAACAGATGTGAGAGAAGAAAAAATTAAGCACAATGTAAACTCGTCATAACTCTTTTCAACTAACAACACGTCAAGTGGGGTACTACCAGGCACTTCCTTGTGGTGAAAGCGAGAATGAGGAGAGCAGGTGACCACACACCTGCTTATGAAGGTAAGCTGATGAGGGGTGTGGTCAGACTAATACTGGTATTAAAGGTACATTTGTGGAATTTATTCAGTGCGCGTGCACGTACGCGAGAGAGTGCAGAGTGATGCCAAGCAGAGCCCCTAATGGAACAGAACCAAGAAAATATATACAATTTTCTCCCTCGAAAGGACCACTGCTGGTCTGTTTTCCTTAGCTCCAACCCTGTCAGTTATCCCTTTTCAAACCTCCTGAGGTTTACTGCTATGTTGTTTTATCCGTTGCTTCTCCATTGTGTGTGCGCTAAGCGCTTTTCATTGGTTGTGTGCAGCCTTGGTACTGTAACAATAGGATTGTTCTATTTAAGTTAGGGATGCATTATCGGGCCGATATCAGCAATTATGACGTCATCCCGATAAACCCGATAACGTTATTAATAGCTCCGATAATATAATATATTTTTTGGTAAAAGAAAATGCTGTGTGGGTGAATTGGAATGAAGTGCGTTTGTTTTGACTGTAGGCTCGTCCCGTTTTGCCAGTACTGTGGTACGACTGACAGCGTGTGGTTTAAGAACAGGGCGTTTTACACAAATCGAGCGCTCCCTTTCTTGGCTGTGACGTAGGCACGTAAGTTTCTGAATCAGCGCGGACGTTAAAAACAAAGATGGCCGCGTCGGTACTCGGAATTTCAGAGGAAAAAGATCGCTTGCTATTTGTAATAAATGCAATGGAGAAGTTCCACAAGGAGGGAAAAGGGCAACAACTTGTAATACATCCAGCCTGACGGGTCACCTGCGGCATCACCACCGCTACGATGGTGTGTTATTGTGTTAACTTAGAAGCCTACGACGACGCGAGGAGCTAAGCAAAGCTAGCCCCTTCCATGGCTGTGATGCAACCCTCGGTTGAACGCAGTCACTTATTGCTCCATAGTAGCCAGGTTAATTTGCACCACCAAGGACTGCTTAAAAGCTAGCGGCTTGAGCCCTTGGGTCATTTCTGTCAAACTTCTTTAATTTAGCAAACGACTCGTCAATAGCTGGCTTTGGATTCACAGCAGCTTCTAGCTTCTAGCTTCTAGTTTCTAGCTTCTAGCTTCTAGCTTCTAGCCTGTTGCAGGTGACTTGTTGTGGTGGTGATGTGTCCACTCAAAGCCTTTTTTTCAAGGCTCCGCTTTGAAAAAAGAAGAACAAAAAGCTTCGAGCGTCCTAGGTTGGATGTATTATAAGTTGTTGACGGATTGTGAATTTTCATTTGGAAAAATAAATATGGTCACTTTATCAGTCAATACTGTTGTCTTGGCTTTTGTTTCTGTTGTCTGGTTAGGTCACATTTAAGTTGGTGTTAAGTTATTGTCCTGGGAAGTCTTTTTATGTATTATTATTGTATTGTGATATGTTTTGTTTCATGTTGAAAAAAATTTATTTGATAAAAAAAATAATATATACATTAAGAAAAAAGATTATAATACAATAAATATCGGTTATCGATATCGGTTATCGGCCTGAGGAGCATAAAGTTATCGATATCGGTATCGGTGTCAAAAAATCAATATCGTGCATCCCTAATTTAAGTGCTGTTGCACGTAGGACTCTTTTAGAGGTGACACCGAGGGTTCACTTGTGGTGGAACCAAGCTTATGTTGTAACTATAACAACAGTGAATAAAGTACAAGTAAGCAAGTCTACTTTAACCCTTCATTGTGTACAGTCGGGACATGGACAGAAGATAATGAAACATGGTGACAGCTGGGTACAGATCGGGAAAGTAATTCGCACAGTAGCTAGAGAAGTAAAGAGTTTAGCTGGCGAGCTGTGGCTAACACGTACTTCGGGGAGAACACTCGTACTAGCTATCGGCGATGGAAGGGCTAAATGTGCTGAGACCCCCTGGACTACTACTTTTGGACTCCAACAACTTGGCGAAGGCATGGAAAAGTTGGAAGGAGGAGTTCACATTGTATACAGACCTTACCATGCCCGACGCCGAAGAGACAACAAAAGTCAAGCTATTTAAATATCTCGTCGGAGAAAAGGGCAGAGAACTATGGACAACTCTGCAGAGTCCGTCGGCGAAGACAACAGTGACAACTATCATCAAGCAGTTTGACGAGTACTGCAATCCAAAGGTAAATGAAACAGTGGAAAGATACAGATTCTTTATCAGGAACCAAGGATTGGACGAAAACGTGGACAGCTATGTACAGACTTGAGAATGCTTGCTAGTATTTGCAGCTTTGGGGACATTAGAGATTCCCTGATCAGAGATCGAATTGTATGTGGTACAAATATCTCAGAACTGAGAGAGAGACTGCTCAGGCTGACTCTGGAAACATGCCTGAAAATATGTAGAGCTTCTGAGCTGTCAAGGGCTAATAGCAGGACACTGCAACAAGGACAGGCAGTGGAAGAGGTACATGCGCTAAAACAGTCAGAAGAGTGGAAAAAAGACAGCGAGGTTGACTGCATGTTTTGTGGGAAAACACATGAGAGGAACAAGAAAAAATGCCCAGCTTTTGGGGAAAAGTGTAAAAAGTGTGGGAGAGAAAATCACTTTGCGGCTAAATGCAAATCAAAACAGGAGAGCAGCAAGAAAACTAGGAAAGTGCATGCAGTAGCAGAACAGCACAGTGATAGTGATTCTTACGAGGAAGACCTCTGCTGCATAACAGAAGTAAATAGAGAGGATGAAAATGTTAATCAGTTAAAAGACAGCCACAGGCAGGGCCAACAGCTTTTTGCAGGGATGATGTTGGGGGAAACACTAGTTAACTTCCAAATAGACTGTGGGGCCACCTGTAATGTCATCCCCATACATTTGTTAAACCCTGACACACAGCTAGAACACACTGAGAAAGTGCTGGTGATGTATAATAAGACTAGGGTGATTCCTCTGGGTAAGGTTAAGATCAGAAACCCCAGAAACAACAAGCGTTACAGGCTAGAGTTTCAAGTGGTAGACCAGAGTAGCAGAATCCCTTTACTGGGCAGGAAAGACAGTGAGGCTATGAAGTTGATAAAGGTACAGTACGAAAATATCCTAGCTATAGACAACATAGTGAGGAAAGAGCAGAGTCCAGTGACAGGGGGAGAAAGTGACAGTCACATGACAAGGGACAGAATAAATGCTGAGTTTGGGGATGTGTTCACCGGAGATGGATGCATGGAGGGGGAGTATAAAATAGAGATAGATGACAGAGTGCCGCCAGTGAAACTGCCAAAGTGCAGAGTGCCTGTAGCTATGATAATACCGATACAAGAGGAACTCAAGGATCTGGAGAGAAGAGGGATTATCACACCAGTGGAACGCAGCACTGACTGGATCAGCAGCATGATCTCATTAAGGAAGCCGAATGGGAAACTAAGGCTGTGCATAGACCCGAAACCTCTGAATCGGGCACTAAAGAGAAGTCACTATCCACTCCCAACTATAGATGACATCCTGCCGGAGATGTCAAAGGCAAAAGTATTCACAGTCTGCGACGTGAAGCACGGTTTCTGGCACGTCAAGCTAGAAGAGGAGTCAAGCTACCTGACCACATTCGGCACTCCATTTGGTCGCTACCGTTGGCTCCGGATGCCGATGGGAATAAGCCCAGCACCGGAAGTGTTCCAAAAGAAAGCTCATGCAGGCCCTAGAGGGCCTACCAGGAGTCTACGTCATAGCAGATGATATGTTAATCACAGGGGAAGGAGCAACGCAGGAGGAGGCAGAAAAGGACCACGCCAAGAAACTCCGAGGCTTTCTAACCAGATGCAGGGAGCGCAACATCAAGCTGAACGTGGACAAGTTCAAGCTTCGACAAAAAGAGGTGCCCTACATAGGTCATCTGCTCACGGCTAAGGGGCTGAGAATTGACCCGGAGAAAGTACGGGCGGTCAGAGAGATGCCGAAGGTGTAAAAGGAGTACAAAGACTGGTTGGGATGGTCAACTACCTGGCGAAGTTCTTTGACCACCTGTCAGATGACTGCGAGAGACTTGCCAAGTGACATCAGGCACTACCACTCGTTCCAGTAGGAAATGAGTTTCCAGGACGGCATTGTTTTCCGAGGAGAAAGAGCCGTGATACCAGATGCACTCAGGGGTGACATCACGTACAGGATCCACTCCTCTCATCTGGGAGTAGAAGGATGTCTGAGGCGAGCAAGGGAGTGTGTATACTGGCATGGGATGAACGAGGAGATAAAGAACTTCATCGCTAAATGTGGTATATGCAGGTCAGTGGACCCAAGGCAACAGAGGGAGACACTACACCCACATGACATGGCCAGCAGACCCTGGGCCAAGGTAGGGACAGACCTTTTCTCGTTCCACAACAAAGACTACCTGATCACTGTAGACTACTTCTCTAACTTTTGGGAGGTTGACTATCTGTCTGACACTAAGAGCAACACAGTAATCAGAAAACTCAAGGCCCACTTTGCCAGGCAAGGGATACCTGATGTCGTTATTTCTGATAACGGGCCACAGTATGCATCACAAGAGTTTCGACACTTCAGTCAGAAGTGGGGTTTTGAACACAGGACATCTTCGCCGGGATACCCACAGAGTAATGGGAAGGCGGAGTCAGCGGTAAAGACAGCCAAGGGCCTGATGCTGAAGGCTGCAGCAGCGAGAGAGGATCCGTACCTGGCTATGTTAGACCATCGTAACACGCCGAGCCAGGGCCTCAACACAAGTCCAGCACAGAGACTCCTAAGCAAGAGGACCAGAACCCTGCTTCCTACAAAAGACACTCAAGCCAGAGGTAACGGACAATGACTGAAACACAACAGACAGAGACATGAAATATACTACAATCGCACAGCAAAGGACATGGACACTCTGAAAAGAGGAGACAGTGTGAGAGTACAGCCTGGTGACACACACAAGACTAGGAGAGTGGCAAAGGTGATCCAACCAGTGAGCCACAGATCATATGAGGTGGAGTTAGAGTCGGGAGGTGTTCTGAGAAGAAATCGTCACCACCTCAGACACGATCACACCACTATAGACACACCAGGTACAATCACACCTGCATCACCAGTGACTGAGAAGGCCGGCCCGCCAGTCAACCCGGCAGGGAGCCAAGGTATGGTAACTACCAGGTCTGGTCGACAGGTTGTCAGGCCTCAATACCTGAAGGACTATACTTCGTGATTAGAGAATGGACTGGAGAGAGAGAGAAAAAAAAATAAAAAAAGGGTGAAATGGGTTATGTGTGCACAATCATGTTTTGATCTGTTGAGTGTTGGAGGGGTACTAATGAGTCATTTACACAGTGTTGTTGTTGTTTGGATCTGGGGTAAGTAAGTAGAACACAGGTTAAGTAGCTGTAAGTTAAATATCGATATCCTGTATATATCTGTACTTGGAAAAAGAAAAAGCAAGATGTAACAATAGGATTGTTCTATTTAAGTGCTGTTGCACGTAGGACTCTTTTAGAGGTGACACCGAGGGTTCACTTGTGGTGGAACCAAGCTTATGTTGTAACTATAACAACGGTGAATAAAGTACAAGTAAGCAAGTCTGCTTTAACCCTTCATTGTGTACAGTCGGGACACGGACAGAACATAATGAAACAGGTACTGCCCCGATCTCCACAGAAGGAAATTATTTTTCCCTCTGTCCTTTTATTGCTTTTGGATTTGTTATTACAACACACAATTGATTGGAAGATCACATGTTTCCCCCTCAGATACATTCTTCTACTGTTCTGCATTGACAATACATTTTTCCCCAATTTATTTATCTATATGTAGAAGCCTGAATATTATAGTATTCAGAAGTGCTAACTAACTGTTACTTTCCCTGTGTGTGTGTATAACGTGTGATAAACAGTGTTCCTTTGGATAGCTCGCCCAGTCTAATAACGAGGTGAGGTGCTACTCTTCTCCGGCTTCAGTATGGATCACTAACAATAACATTGAAGCACCTTTTCCCTTTCTGGAGTGGTCCTAGAGTGGGATCAGTGGCGGTTGCCAGCAGGGGGCGAAGTGGCAGTGGTGGCAGGTGGAGCGGAGGAGAGAGGAAAGCAACGAGGAAGAGGGAGTTACCTGGGGGCGAGAGGACCAGGAAGCTCTCTTCGGCAGTGGACTTGACCGTGAACAGTCGCAGTCACAGTGGGCGTGTGCTCTGGAAGAGCCCCGTTGCAGAAGTTATGAGGAGAGCCCCGTTGGAACAAGCAACGGGTGATAAGAAGTACTTGCTAGTTGACGGTTATCCTAGAAGTACCAGCGATAGTGTGTGAGTAAGCGATACAGAACGAAGGACTAACATCTAGAGTTAACGGGACTAACATCTATAGTTAACGGGTTATAGTAGTAAGTGTGCGGTGTATTAGCATGCTGCTAACGGCTCCGTCTGACTCCAGTAGACTACCGGGCGCGCAGCGCTGAAGACCGGTGGTATAGTCAGCCACGTTGCGTTAGTAGTACAACCGATATAGCAGGAGGGTGCATCCAGACCCGAAGCTTAGCTGTGTTTAGGGTAGCAACAGTATTAGCAGTTCGCGCGACAGCAGCAAGCAACAGCCAGCAGTGGACATCCCCCAGACGTTACAGAGGACGCCTCTTCCCACCAGCAGAGGTCGCCATCACAGCACGCTCCTCCAGCTAACCACTGCCCATGCTGTTCGCCCAGCCCGCTGGCTGTGCTCGCGGGATTGCCGACGCCATCTTGTCACCTGGACGAGAGGTGATAAGAGTGGCTCCGCCATCTTGGCTAAGTACGAACGGTATCTCGTGTATCCACATCAACGTCCATTCAAGTGAACGCTAACAACCAGTGTCTAAGGGGTTTGATTGATTGAATTGATTGAAAACTTTATTAACAGATTGCAGAATGGGTACAATACAGTACAGCTCAATACACACAATTGTTAAGGGGATGCAGACCAGAGAAAGACTTTCGTCTTGTTTACATCAGGGTCCCCCATTTTCAATTCATCAGGACATATATGACATACATGACATATGGATATTCAGTACTGCTACATCTATACATTTATGACATACCAGATTTGCAAATACAGTACTGTTTGTGATACAGAAGGAGTCAAGAAAAGGGAGTATATACATTTGACGTAGAAACTGTACATTGGAGGAGGTTGGGTGGGGTTGTGTGGGGGGGGTTGGGTACATTGGGATATTGTCAACCATACTGGGTAATTTACATTGGAGGTGGTTGGGGGGGGGGGGGGGCAGAAACACTGTATAAACAAGCAAAACTGTACATTGAGGGGGGGGGGAGACACTGTACAAACAAGCAAAATTGTACATTGGACATTGACAAAACCATACTAGGTAAATGACTGTACATTGGAGGGGGTTAGGTTAGGACATTTACAGGGGCCAGTTTTGAATTGCAGTCTCCCGTAGGTGTCCCTTGAGAGTGGTTTTGAAAGTGGGTAGTGATCCACATTCCTTTACAGCTTTGGGTAGGGCGTTCCACATTGATGTGGCATAATTGCGAAACGTGTTTAGTCCCTTATTTGAGCCGAATCTGGGTTTAACATGATTTGTGGCGCTCCCTCTGGTGTTGTGATCGTGGTATTCACTGACCTTTGGGAAGTATTTTGACATGTACATGGGTACCTTGGTCGTGTAGTGTATCTTGTAGACCAGGCCCATTGCAAGTTGCTGTACTCTGTCGTCTACTCTAAGCCATCCTAGGTTGTCAAAGTGGGCAGGGGTGAGGTAGGTTCTAGGAGTAAGGTCAAGCAGTAATCTGACCAGTTTGTTTTGAGATGTTTGTAATTTTGTTTTTAGCGCCTTTGAGGTGCTTTGGTACCATGAGGTGCAAGCATAGTCGTAGTACCCTTGAATGAGTGCTCCTGCCAGAGTCTTCAGGGTATTCTTGTTTACCAGAGAGGAGATCCGGTAGAAGAATCGAGTTCGTTGGTTGACTTTTTTTATTACACTGGATGCCATTTTGTCACAGGAGAGATTAGCCTCTAGGATGGAACCCAGGTAGGTAATTTCATCTTTCCTTGTGACAATATTGTCACCCACTGTAACTGGGTAACTGGGTACCCCAAACAATCTAAGCCGGCTTTAGTGTAGGTTTTATTTTGGTAACGTGGGCCCACATTTACTTGTTTTTCTTTTGGTATTTTATTATTCTTGTTATTTGAATTCCCAATGTTTCTCTACTTTATGCCTGGGTCTCCCCTAGTACAAGCGGGGTGTTATTAATGTATTGAGCATGCGATGCCTATGGTGGGAATAGTTTCCCCTACATTATCAGTGAGAGCACCCGGTGCCATGTATGAATAAATCTGAAGTATTATCTGTAACTGATAACCTGCCCAGGCTTCAATACAAAGTAGACATTATTGGGAGCACTGTGTGTGTGTGTGTTTCTTCCATTTGCTAATCTAACCCCTGGGTAAATATTGTGACTGCATAATTATTTAACCCCTACACCCCATTCACAGAATAGCATTTGAAGGGTCTATACAGGTGGTCAAGGAAGGGTACTGCTTAAAGAGAAGCCCAATAATACTATTGAACTGACAGTCACTGGGTGTGGCAGGGCTGTCGGAGGTACTGGGGGAAGTGAGAGTGTGTGGGGAGCTACTGCTGACCGCCTTGGAAGGCGAGGGAGACCAGAGTACCAGTCCCCAGGTTAGTAAATCCTGGGCCCCATCCACTCCTGCTGCAAGACCTCCAGAACGACGTTCCGGGCCAAAGACGGGGGTACATATAGGTCCAATTCTATAGTATCCTACTACCCAGTGTCTGTGTACTACTACTCCCACAAGCAGGGATAATCCACCCTTCTACATATATATTCCATGGCTTCTTAGGTTATTATTCAATTAAATCACCTTTCTCTCATTCATTTTTGTGCTGTACTATATTACTAGATCAAATGTCTCAAGTTCAACACAACACTACTCCACCCTTGAGAGTGGAATAATCAATTATTACACAATCATATCTTATTTCCATGACAGTTCCTCGGTCCGGACAGCCAGCTCTGACGGGTCCTATTCACCAACATACTCTATATGCATGGTAACAAACCACAGTCCCTTTAAACACACATCTTCCACACACTCTGCCAGCCTCCAACAAGCCGTCACAGAGTCCCCCATAAGCCAATCATCAATTGCACACGGCCACACCGTACACGAAAACTATTTGGCCAATGGCGACCAAAATCTACAGAGCTTACCTATGTACAGAGAACCTTGTTTCCCCAACTCTACATCCCACACCAAAACGTGACACAACCTCCCAGATTCTACATCTGGACTCTTAATGAGCGGAAAACAAAATCATGAACCAGCTCTAGTCCACTCTCCACGTTTCCAGCCCATCATATAGACATTCCTTTTTTTTTTTTTTATTGGTCTTTTTCCCCCTCCATTTTCCTCCGATTTTCTCCCATCCCAATGTTAGTCGTATGCCAATTCCCAGTCCCTTCCTGGTCGCTGCGCACTTACCCCCCACAGTCAGATCATCTGGGAGAGTGGAGGCTACCACGTGCTTCCTCCGACACACGTCCAGCCAATCACCGCTTCTTTTCACCTGGCAGCGCGGATTCTCATTGAGAGGGCGTAGCGTGTGGGAGGACCACACTATCCCCCTCACGTCCAATCCGCGCTTAGCAGGCGCCCCGACCGAACTGTAGGAGTCGCTGTTTACAACGACCCGGACCCACCCCGCCAGCTTCTCCCACCCTCTGATACAGCCAATTGTATCAGTGCAGACGGCCAGCCAAGCTGGTGACAACCCCGGAGCTGTGAGCTGGATTCGAACAGGCAAATCCAGCTCAGCTCCGGGGCTGGTGACGAACGCAATCTCCGCTCGGCCACCTAACCGCCCCTTCATCATATAGACATTCCTACCAGTCCCGCTGTGTCACCACCAACCTGCTACCCCGACCGGCGAGAGTTCCCTCCCAGCTCGTCAGTTCCTAAGAAAAGAACAGAAAAAAGAAACAAAAAACAAAGAAAAACGCCAAAAAAATAAACGAAAATGTGAGTGTCATCATGCAACACACCCATCAAACAGAATCAAACTACCATCCAGAGGCATAAATACCCCCGTAAAAACTAGGAAAGAAAATAAAAAGAAATAAAACACTGACATAACTTTTTTTTTTTTTTTTGTCTTCCTGACCACCCTTTGATCAAGTATGTATAATCACTACTAATCACTACTGAAGTAGTCCTTTTTTATTACACTGTCTAATATTAATATGTTCCATTTTTCCTGTTTAAAACCCCCGTTTTTGTTAGTATGATTAGTCATGCATTTGCCAGTTACTTCATCCCCTCACAACCACAACTTACCACTGTTAGTCTTCCAAGCCGTTTTAGTAACTTGCACACATAATCTAACCATCCAACTCATCTATATACATTTTTATTTTATTTTTTTTATTTTTTTTAATCTATTCAGTCGCATGTTTTAATATCTATCTCTATTTTCCTGAGCGTCATAGCGTCTCCTGTGCATTTCCCCCTCGTTCTTTTCAGCCTATGGCCTTTGCAGACACGACCTCTTTACACACTCCCTTTGTTTATGTCCCAACATCCCACAGTTCCATCATGTCTGTCCATGACCCTCTCTTGGTGGGGCCAACCTACAAGCCACAGGGGCCCCCTGCTTGTGTTCGGATGGCCCTGATACCACCCTTAGCAGGTCTGTCGGCCCCAGGTTCTGTCCTTGCTCTCTGCCATTACCTCCACAGCCTTTTCCTCTGATGGACTCTCTTTGGGCTCGCCACCCTTTCCCACATGACCTGGCCATGTGTCCCAATTCACCACAAGACAGCATTCTTTCAGCTGGTACCCCCAGGTCCCCGACAGGCTCACAACCCTCCGGTCCTATCCGGGCAGGTCCTGCTGTATCGAGGAGAGATGCACATACCTGTTCTTTTCTGCCGCAGCCCCTCGGGCCTGTTGTTGGGAGGGGCCTGGAAACTCACCCCTCCTGTGATGTCCATCACCATGCCCTTGCTGCTCAACTCCCCGTTCAGGTAACGGAGCAAGTGACATCTCTTGTTCACTGAGCCCTCGTTCCGCAGCACGGAACATAACTTCCAAAATTACATCACTCATGATCTCAGTCTGCTCCGCCAGTTCTTGCTCTAGCATTTCCCTCTTGTGTGCGACTTGGTCAACAGCCAGCTGCCTCTCCACCAGTTCCCTACGGACTGTCTCATGTCTTTCGAACACTTCCGTGAACGCTCTCTGTCTTTCTGGAGAGAGGCACGTTAGCCTCTCTTTCTCCACCCTGGTGCTGGCTGGCTGGCTCCTGGTCACTGGGCCACGCCTCTCTTTCTGGCTCTGGTGTTGTGGGAAGTCTGGACAAGGGGAACTTGCGGACGGAGAAAACTGTTCATATATTTTCCCATACCTGTTGTCGGTCCCACGTATTGGCCACTCCATCTATGTCCCCAACCCCTGTCCAGCCTCTGTTCCAGCCGTAAGGCCAGGGTGGGCCTCCTGGAACTGCTGTAACAATGCAGTTCTCCTCCATCTCTTTCTTTCTCCTTTGGTCAATTTGCAGTCACCTGAAATGGTTAATCCAGCGTGGATCGGCTCTTGCTCGACGGACACTGGTTGGAGTAGAACAGTTGTCTCTGGTTGTCTCTCCTCAACGACCCCCTGTGTTGTAATCAAAGTCATCATTTCAAGTCCCTCCGTCATACTGGTCACCTGAGGGAATTCCATCACATCCAAATCAATCAGGTTAATTTCAGGTATCACTCCTATTTCGGGAGTGTCTGCAAAGGTTGTCAGCTCTCTCCCACTATCGGCATTATTTTTTCCCATCGTCCTTCGTGCTTTCTTTTTCTGTTTTTTGTTTTGGTTATGCAGTCTATAGCGACCTCCTTTTTTATACTTAAATACAAGGTTTCACCAAGGTGAACCTGCTGTGTTTTCGACATTCTCACCACTTTCAACCACTCCTGCAATATTACCATTTGAAAAAACAAGTTTCTCTGTGTTCAAAACAATTTTTACCAACTTGAGTTAAAATCACTCACACTCTCAGATTTTTACCAGTGCAGACAGGGATTGATAATTTTCTTTATCATTCATACTTATACCCCCAAGGCTTTCAATAGCCGTTAATCCCCAGTTGGTATTGAAATCGTCAGAGCCTCGTCTGTCCTCGCCGAGCACCTGTCGAGAAAGAAAGAAAAAACACACGCACTTAATATCAGTGGTATTTCCCTTTTCATTCCATCAATATTTTACGCATGGAAATGTCGGGCGTCTCTATACTAATACACTTGGTGCAATTTATTTGAACATAACGACACAGCCTTACAGTTACAGCATTGCAAATTGAGGTCCCTCCTACCGCCGTTCCAACGCCCTCTGCCGCCCGTTAACGGCCCTTGTCAAATGGTTTTATTAGGGTGGGTGCGGCTTCTGTTTTGTGCCACCAGGAGGCGCAAAGTCAAGTTGGAATTATATCCATCCAGCGCACCGAAGACCCGCCCCTACTCTGCCTCATGTTTACAAAATCAGCTGTTTGGCCATTAGCCATTAGCTGCTAAACTAGTGTTTAAGTCGAGGAAAAGCAATTGATGCTTTGGATCTAATGAACGAGGGCATATTGGACTTTGTTAAAGAGCTGTACTCAAGTGGATTTCGTGGAGGGGCGTTTATAGGTAAGTGCAAAATAACTATAACTCACCAAGAGCTAACGTTAGCTAGCCGCACACCGGTAGCTAACGTGATAGCTAATACTAATGTTTCATACTGTATACACTTGATAACTCTGGTGATGTGCTGCTCTCACTCTCGCAACTGTGTGTATGTGGGATATGAGGACTGTGTGTAACTAGGAGGGATATGAGGACTGCGTAACTAGGAGTGATATGCATTAGCTATTTATAGTCTGTGTCTATTTTCACGTCATTTTCCATACCCAGTTCTCTTCTCTAATGGCTATTTTCTTTTTATGTTGCAGGTACCTGTCAAACTGGAGACTATTTCCACTCCATCGCCATCAGCTACAGAGTGGGGTTTTGAGCTACTACTTAAAGGCACTGGGTCCTATGTACAATATATAGTTTTACTGCTATGCCCCTATGCTATAATTGCTATTACTAACTATATTATGCATTAATCACAACAAGTTATTTTCTTAAAGTGTCCTTTGTGTTTAAAGTGACCTATGGTGTGAGCGAGTGCACTGTGTGTTCATGTGTTTTTAAGTTAGACCCACATTAAAGTCAAGATAACTACTATTTGGATGGTATCTGTGTCAATGATTCCATTCAACCAAAGTGAGTATCACTGTATTATACTACAACTCTATACATACATCTGAGTAGTGATTAGCACTATTACTCAGTAGTACTAATTTATATATTTTACACAGAGTTTAATCACCTGTTCATTGTATATCACTATTGCACTTTACTGTTACATTTGCACTCTCAAAATTAGATTAGATTCAAATGTACAGCACACCATATACTGCTATAGTGGAATATACTATTCATAAATCATATACCATAATGTATACCATCTTGTTGCGCGCTCCTGGCCACCGCAGTGTCATGATTAATTGAAAATGGGGGACCCTGATGTAAACAAGACGAAAGTCTTTCTCTGGTCTGCATCCCCTTAACAATTGTGTGTATTGAGCTGTACTGTATAGGTTGTTGTGTTCACCTGGCTAACTTGGGTACTAACGTTAGTTAGGTAAGGTTGGCCTTGTGTTCACCTGGCTAACTTTGGTACTAACGTTAGCTAGGTAAGGTTGTTGTGTTCACCTGGCTAACTTGGGTACTCACGTTAGCTAGGTAAGGTTGTTGTGTTCACCTGGCTAACTTGGGTACTACTAACGTTAGCTAAAATCACACGACTACAACTGTAAGCTGTGTGCTTCTAGGTCGTGTTGACCATGTATATCACTTGATGCATAATAATGTCTGAACAGCTGAGCCCCTGTATTAGTCTACCTGTGGTCAAAGTACAAACAAGAAAGCCAACAGGCAATCACTCATTTATATTTTGCTTTATATCTTTGTAGCATTTTGTGCATGGAAAGCCTACTGCCGACTTCCCTAATCCTGTTTCACAAGTGGGCAACCCAACCCCCACAAAGGAACAACAAGGTGGATGCAGAAAGTCACCAAGGAAACGGTAGTTAACTTTAGACAAACTACAACATTTAATACCTCTTGTGATTGTATTGTTTTATCCCAAAATAACACAAATTATGGTTGTACAGACTCATGAAAACGTTGCAAGAGGCATCCACCTCCAGGACCATTGAGGAAACCCCAGAAGAGACTCTGTGTGTGATTTTCAATGGTGAGTAATGATTTTCAAGTTTCAAGTTGTTGTATACATATATACAATACAGAGTGAATGAGAAGTGTGTGTGTTTTTCATGCCCTGTTTGCTTAAGCAGCAATTTAGCAAGTAATAAATTAAAAGTGTCATAAAGCTACGTGGGGAGAAAACAACTAAATTAACATAATGCCTGCATCGAGTGTGCAATAATTTTTCCCGATCCGATCTTTTGGCAATGCATTAAGAAAAAAGAAAAGAAAAAAATGCAATCAAGTTGACCCTTAAGGTTTTTTTTTTTTATTATTTAACAGTATCCAACAATCCATTATATCCAACATGGATATATAGCTTATTTTTTTCACTTATTGCAGCATTGGATCAAAATTCAAAACTAAATAAAAATAAAGCTTATCAGTGGTGCACCACAAAATAAATAAACTAATAAACTAAAACAAATGATGTGCAGAATAGTGCAATAACAAAGGTAGTGCAGTAACAGGTAGCTTGACTAACTTCACAAGTTCAGTTACATTCAGTCATAAATAATAAAATATCAAATTGGTTTAGTGCAGAATAATTCTAGACTATGAACTAGTCTAGTTAAAAAAAAAAAAAAATCCTGATTCCAATCCTCTGAAAATCATGTGATCGGCCCCGCTCCGATCACGTGATCGGATCGGGACATCCCTAGTTATTTACATAGTGTAATTTACATTTTACGCTGGATTGTAAAAATCAAAGTAAAAAGCATCAAGCTTGCTCTTCATCTGCTCCCATTTAGCTACATTAAAGTGTATTCTTTGTGGTAGTCTGCTGCACAGTGAACATAGAAATCACACCATGACATACCAGTGAGCCCGAGCTGCCCTGTTATCTTAAGAGGTAAGCACACTCAGTGAAGCTTTCCTTGGATGGACACTTAATTTCTAAAAGCCCATAGCTTGGACTCTCTCCTATTTCTAAGACCTTACGGTCAGGTGATGTACCGAGGTGTGGTGCCTGCGGATTCACAACAAAACCACATGGATACACTTGGTTTCCTGTTAGCTTTGTGTATTGTGTTGCTGCTATGGGCTCTAGTGCTGTGCCCCTTTTCATGGCCTTGGTTTGTACTGATCCTTTGTACTTGAGGCTTACAGCAAGTGTTTCATGGTCTGCTCTCCTGGAGCAGATTCTTTTAAAGGTGCTTGATGTTAACCGATCAGATCGTGCAGTAAACCACAGGTTGTTTGTGTTTTGTTCTCTGGTGTCACATTCTAGGGCTATAGATTCGGGTAGGGAAATGGCCACTCTGTTGTAACTACGCGTGCCATTTTCATCCAAGACTGTGCATAGAGTTGTCGGCTGGGATGGTAGAGGAAACCCAGGGAAGTCATCTGGTTGACTGACAGGCGGCGCTTCAGCAGAAGGGGCTCCCTTGTTTAATAGGGGAAGCTGTAAAAAAGAAAAGATGGGATCAAAATGCTATTAACATGTAAATATGTGTGTTTTTCAGAGACGGTGGTGCCACCCCTCCTTTCTGAACAAGGTCAACTGGAAGGGGGACCAGAAGAAGAGCAGTCCACAGAAAGAGAGAAGAAATTAGAATTAGAAAATGGTAACCTGAAAGAGATGCTGGCTTTAAAGGAAACGGAGGTAGAAAGGCTGAAAGCAGACAATGGCACATTTAGAAAAGGAACTCTCACGCCGGAACTTCTCCAAAACAGTGACATCCGCCAAATGTTAGCATACAGTACTGGGTTCACATATGAACGCTTCAACCACCTGTGCACAATATTTGGCATTCCAAGTGATCCATGTGCCACTCAAATAAATGTCCCCTTAAAATACCAGCGGAATGATTGGCAAGTTGTTGAAATGCCCCTGCGTAGCCAGCTGTTATTTGTTTTAATGAAACTACGCAACAATGAAGACTTGAAAAACCTTGCCTTTAGATTCAGCATAATCGTGCAAAGTGCAAGTAATCTTTTCAACTCCTGGATTCATTATATGTTCGATGTTTTGGGTGCAATACCAATTTGGCCTCACAGAGATGTCATTATGGCAAATATGCCAGACACCTACAAAACGGATTATCCATCAACATTTGCAATATTGGATTGCACTGAACTAAAAATGGAACAGCCTACCTCACTGGTGTTGCAAAGTCAGAGCTATTCCAGTTACAAAAGCACAAACACTCTTAAATCGTTAGTTGCCTGTGACCCCCGTGGTGCTGTGATTTTCTCTTCTGCACTTTTTACAGGCTCTATGTCTGACAAGGAGATAGTCAGAGAGAGTGGTCTCATCCCACTACTGGAGAAACTGATAGAAATTGGCCATCTGCAAAGAGGTGATGGCCTAATGGTTTGATAGACGACGATATCAAGTCTGTCGGACTGCAGTTAAACCTGCCACCCTTTGCGAGGTCTAAGAGGCAAATGCCATCTGGAGATGTGCTCACAACTAAGCGCATCGCAAAGCACCGTGTTCATGTTGAAAGGGCCATCGCTAAGATAAAGAAATTCAAAATGGTGTCAGACCGAATTCCCAATACTAGGTTGGGGAATATAAGTCAGATCTGGTATGTGGTGAGCGTGCTCTCAAACTTCCAGCCACACATTCTCAAACAGTGAGGGCACCGGACTGTATAAATCCTTGTATAGCGTGTGGGCCCACCTCGGTTGGAGGCACCTCCTAGTCCTGTACAAAGAGTTGTGTTGAGCGGTGCCGCCCCAGCGTTATGGATGTTACATTCAGAGAGAAAATTGGAAAACTTAACATTGACATGATGGCATCAATTTGAATTGGAAGTATAATTTACACATTTTAGTTACACTTATTGAGATAAAGATGAGCCTGCAGTAAGAAATGTTTTCACCTTTTGAGATAGGTGACAAAATACACAGCGTTATGGATGTTATGGAAATGGACAAAAACTGTTAAACTAAGTTCATTTTCAATATAAGTATAATATACTCTCTTTTTTAGACTATTTTTGTATCACAAAGTACTGTATTTGTAAATCTGGTATGTCATAGATGTAGCAGTACTGTCTGTCTGTCATGTTATGATGAATTGAAAATGGGGGACCCTGATGTAAACAAGACGAAAGTCTTCCTCTGGTCTGCATCCCCTTAACAATTGTGTGTATTGTACCCATTTTGCAATCTGTTAATACAATTTCCATTCAATTACTGTATCTATGGAGGACAAACATGTCATGTCCAAATGTAATATCTAGCTACAGGCTATTCAATGGCACATTTTCATATTATTCCTTGCACAGGGCTTAATATTTCTCTTTTCTAACAGGGGCGAGGGCCAGATCGGGCCAATATCAGGCTGGCATCAAAGAGGGTGGTGTCGGATCCAGTCAAGACATTCTCATGGCTCTGTAAATAACTCATGCTTAAGGGACCCAGCACAGAGAAGGTCTTAATATACTGCAAGAGAATTGAAATAAAATATCCCTATAGGCCGTAAAGTGAATGCTGTATCGTTTCACCCCTTTTTTAAAGTTTTAAATAGACAATAATAAAAATAGTAGATGTAAACAAGACGAAAGTCTTTCTCTGGTCAGTATTGTACCCATTGTAGTGGAATATACTATGGAATATATTACATTGGATGCCATTTTGTCACAGGAAAGATTAGCCTCTAGGATGGAACTGTGACCGTACTGTATCAACCAGAGGAATTTGACACCTCCCTGCCCCCTCTCCTTGATGAGGTGTTAATAGGTGGGTAGGTGGGGTGGGGGGGGGGGCTGTACATTGATGGTGGGGGGGGGGGGGGGGGGTTGTCTCAACACTGTTTTTTTCAAGTCAGGTCAAGTCAGCTTTATTTGAACTCTGCAGAGGAAGGATGAACTTTGCAATGTACAAACGTCTTTCTCTGGTCTGCATCCCCTTAACAATTGTGTGTATTGACTGTAGTTTACCCATTCTGCAATGGTAATAAAATTCTCATTGTAAAAAAATAAGTTGTATCTATTCTATTCTACTATTTTATTGCACTGCACTATTTTACTCTGTCTATTTTATCTTACTTACAAAATGTTCCAGTTTCTGAGTCCTGATGGGGGTTGTCAGTCTGCCTGCAAGAAAAAAATTAAAAATTAAAATGTACAAATCTCCATCTCTGCTTATTTTTAAAGCAAACTACAAAAAATGGTAGTGGCCATACTGGTTGTTTACATCAGGGTCCCCCATTTTCAATTCATCGTAACATATATGACATACACGACATACAGATAGACAGTACTGCTACATCTATACATTTATGACATACCAGATTTGCAAATACAGTACTGTTTGTGATACATAGTAGTATAGACATAGCAGCATAGTAGTAGTAGATAGTAATACATACTGTACTGTATTCTAATGATATTCCTACTTCTGCAGTAGTTCCATTTATTTTACAACATATTCAAAATAGTTTTGGGAGCAGGACTAAGTGGATTATGACTTCTGGAATCTATTCAGTTCATGACAACAATACATGACAACAATAACAATACACTTTTGTATTTATTAATGTCCAGATGTGACAAAACTAGTGATTGTATGACTTGCTTGGTACAGTAGCTGTGTCTGTTAAAAAATAGGCATTCCGTCTAATAATTGAAATACTTATTACATTACATTACATTACATTACACATGGGCAAAACAGAGTCCATTCTCTTCGGTTCAAATAACAAACTCAGCAAAACAGACGGCTTCTCAGTTACAGTGGGTGACAATATTGTCACAAGGAAAGATGAAATTACCTACCTGGGTTCCATCCTAGAGGCTAATCTTTCCTGTGACAAAATGGCATCCAATGTAATAAAAAAAGTCAATCAACGAACTCGATTCTTGTACCGGATCTCCTCCCTGGTAAACAAGAATACCCTGAAGACTCTGGCAGGAGCACTCATTCAAGGGTACTACGACTATGCTTGCACCTCATGGTACCAAAGCACCTCAAAGGCACTAAAAACCAAATTACAAACATCTCAAAACAAACTAGTCAGACTACTGCTTGACCTGACTCCTAGAACCCACCTCACCCCTGCACACTTTGCCAACCTAGGATGGCTTAGAGTAGACAACAGAGTACAGCAACTTGCAATGGGCCTGGTCTACAAGATACACTACACGACCAAGGTACCCATGTACATGTCAAAATACTTCCCAAAGGTCAGTGAATACCACGATCACAACACCAGAGGGAGCTCCACAAATCATGTAAAACCCAGATTCGGCTCAAACAAGGGACTAAACACGTTTCGCAATTATGCCACAACAATGTGGAACGCCCTACCCAAAGCTGTAAAGGAATGTAAATCACTACCCACCTTCAAAAACACTCTCAAAGAACACCTACGGGAGACTGCAATTCAAAACTGGCCCCTACAAATGTCCTAACCCAGTTGTACAATAAAGACCAAGCATGGCTTTGTCAGTATTCCAATGTACAGCCCCACCCAACCCCACCCCACCTACCCAACCTCCTCCAATGTACAGTTTCCATGGCAAATGTATGTCAGTATTCCAATGTACAGTGTCCCCCCCCCCCCCTACCCCCCCCCCCCCCCCCCACCTCCAATGTACAGCCCCACCCCACCTACCCAACCTCCCCCAATGCACAGTTTCTATGTCAAATGTATATACTCTTCTTCTGGATTTTTTTAGTATCACAAACAGTACTGTATTTGAAAATCTGGTATGTCATAAATGTATCTATGTAGCAGTACTGTCTATCTGTATGTCATGTGTGTCATATGATGAATTGAAAATGGGGGACCCTGATGGAAACAAGACGAAAGTCTTTCTCAGGTCTGCATCCTCTTAGCAATTGTATGTATTGAGCTGTACTGTACTGTACCCATTCTGCAATCTGTTAATCTCATTAAGCGCTAGTTTACAGATCATACACACAATCATTTTTACATTACCCCGCTCGTCCGTTGTCTCCGCCTGGCCGAAATATACAGTATATTAAATCCAACGCACCCCAAAGCCTCCCCAACCGGACGCTGCAGTGACGACTTCCAGTTAAAAATGTTCGATTCCTTTGATTTCTATGACATTAAACAACAATCTTAATACTACAGAAATCAATAATCATAACTTACAAGTCGCTCCCTAGTGGCTCCAACTCACCCACGATTCCTTCAATATACTTGATATCACGACGCAACATCCACATTTAAACCCGCACGCCATCGCGGCTAATTAAAAGCTAACCCAGTAGCTAAGCTGCGTTCCAACGGCCCTGGAAAAATAAACCCACTCTGTAACTGAGGGGTACAATTCCCTGACTGTATTGATAAGTATGGTATCATTAAACCACTACCGCTTTATGTACTTTAATTACTGGCCATACAGTACACGATATATGAATATGATGAACACTTCCCACAATGAAATCGGTTCCAGTCAAAGGTATTAATCAAGTATTTAATGGAGCAAAAGGTACATAGGATACTTTACATTATTCTTTGAATGCACTTGTAAGGCAAAGGAGTATGCGTAGGCAAATCAATAACGAATGTCCATTCTCTGGTTACGCAGGAGGTAATTATACAACCTGAATCTGAGGGAATTATATCTATGGTGCACTAGTAATATAGCGGGAGATACTGGAAGGGGTTCCCACTGGTTGTAAGCCAGCAGGGGGGGTAGAAGATCTGTCGGTAGTAGGACGTCTGGTCAACGATGACTAGGGAGACTTCAGGTACAGAAGCCGGTGCAGTAGCCTCTTGATCCACAGACGAATACAGCTTGGTTCTCTTGTAGACTGTAGCTCCACAGGGAAGAAAGCTAGTCGGCCTCAGGCTCTCTGGGCGCCGACTCGACTTGACTCCTCTCGGGGTAAATCCAACACGTGCAGGCGTCGGCGATTATCCGCTCCATAAATCACAGGACCAAAGCAAATATATTCCAGCCGCAAAGGGCTATGTAGTCGTCGGGTAGATTAATCCAGTGTACATGTCCACACGGTTCTCGTCTAGGTCTCCTCGGGTGAAAGCGCCATGAAAGCAGCCCAGCCTGGATAAGCACTCTAGCTAATACGAGAAAGCGTTGGAGATGCTGGTCACTATAGAATTCTAACCGCACGATACACTATACACAAATAGACTATTAAAGACTTAATAGAAATATGTCGCACTCGACGGTATAGCGCCAAACTCTGACAATTCAGTTACTAATTCGCACGCGGTCTCAATGCTCTATTCTGGGGCCAAACAGGCCATACTTCACCGCACGTTGTATCGTGGGTGAGGCTTCAACTTATCGGTAACATACTAAGGACGAAGGGTACGGAGGTAAGGGGCTTCTACATTCACCTGCGCCGTATTTATACGCACGGTGAACAAACTAGTTCCACTCTCACTTCTGTCGCGTATCCCTGGGCAAGGCCGGGCATGTCCAGACACATCTTGACGGTGACTTTGAACCTGGCTCCGGAGGCCGGTCCCTGGCGCCGGTGGACCGCTGTCCAATAGGAGAATGAACTATTATGGTCTGGGCTAAAGGGGTATTCCGTGTATATGTACAAGGAATATACAGGGGATATCAAACGATATACAAATACTATGCAATATATATCAATAAATAAATATATATATTCGGTTTAATCTGATCCTTTGTAACAGCCGCCCCCTAATTAGTCCCACCTAATTAGCTAAGCAGAGACAGATTAACCGCACTGTCCACTACACAATGTCTGCTGTGAGGGGTCTGTCAGTTCACAAAGTCATGGGGTCATGGTCGTCATCGATAGTATCGGGGAGCCTTGGCAGTTCTATTAGCCTCGCCACAGGTCGGGTGTAGATCCGCCCTTGGACGAGCACTTCGGCTGCTCGGACCTTTCCGTCGGCACCGGTGATCACTTTGCTTACGCGGCCAGCCGGCCACATAGCTCGGGGTAGTGACTGGTCGATAATCATGACGACTGTTCCTTCTGTCAAATTGTCTCTCTCTTTCACCCATTTCTGGCGGGTCTGTAGAGACGGTAGGTAGTGGAGTAGGAAGCTGTTCCAAAACTTGTCAGCCAATACTTGACTGTACCTCCACATTCTTCGGCCGTTCGCTTCTTCAGGCCTGTACATTGTCTGTGGTAGCGCGGGGTCCAGCCGCCCAATCAAGAGTGTGTTGGGGGTGACTGGGTCGACATCTGCTACATCACTTGAGACGTAACCGAGGGGCTTTGAGTTCAATACTCCCTCGATCTCCGTGAGGACTGTCATTAGGACTTCTTCCGCCACGGTCTGGGCCCCAAGCACGGCGTACAGGGCTGTCTTTATTGAACGTACTTCTCGTTCCCAAGTTCCACCGAAGTGAGGTGCGTTCGGGGGATTAAACTGGAAGTCAATCTGGTATGGAGCGAGGTGGGTCTTAAGTTCTGGGCCCATAGCTTGGAAGCTCTCTCTTAGCTCTCTTTCTCCGCCTTTGAAGTTTGTCCCGTGATCAGACAACAATATAGACGGTTTACCTTTCCGCGATGTGAATCTTCGGAAGGCCATAAGGAATGAGTCTGTGCTCATGGTTGGAAGGAGTTCTATATGCATCGCTCGGGTGGTCATGCATTTGAATACAATACCCCACCGCTTCTCGGTGCCTCTTCCTTTCTTTATATACAGCGGGCCGAAACAGTCCATACCGGTGGAGTGAAAAGGCTTGTCGCCGAGTCGGAGGCGACAGGGAGGTAGGTCAGCCATCCGGGGTATACTGGGCTGCGCTCGCCACTTACGACAGTCTAGACAGGTTCGCTGGAAGCGCCGCACTGCTTCTCTCCCTTGCAGTATCCAATAACGACGTCTGATCTCCGCGAAGACTCTCTCTGCCCCGGCGTGATGCACATCCTCGTCGTATTTCTTTATGATCAGCTCTGTGACCTTGTGTCGGCTGTTTAAGACTATCGGGTACTTGACGTCATCCGGTAAGTCTGGGGCTCTCCGCAAACGACCACCCACTCTGATGAGACCATGGGCGTCGCTCTCGGGGGCTAGGTGGAGCAGTCTGCTGTCTGATGGGACGGGCTTTGCTCCCTGTAGACAGTCTAGCTCATCGGGGAACGAGTCTCTCTGGGCTCGTTGTAGTAGAAGAAGTTCCGCTTCTTCGTAGTCAGCTGCAGTAATGTCAGTAGTGAGCTGAACCTCTGGGTGGTGCCACAGGAATGTCTTTAGCTGCGCACTCTCTAGGGTGAGGCAATCGTCTATGTCGGGGTCTGTGGAGACGAGTGTGTTCAATCCACAGAACATAGATTTCTTGTTTTCTGCCTCCTCTTTACTCGCTTCCCGTGGGGTGGGTGTAGGCCACTCTTCTTCCGGGAGCTTGAGGAACTCTGGCCCGTCACTGTATAGGTTGTGACGGGTGAGGTCATCCAGGGACATTCCCCGAGTGATGACGTCAGCTGGGTTGTGTTTTGTGTCCACATACATCCAGCTTGCTACTTCTGTTAAATCTTGAATCTCTGTGACTCTGACTCCCACGAAGACCTTGTATCTGCACGAATCAGACCGGATCCATGTGAGTACTGTCGTGGAGTCTGACCACAAGATTGTTCTTTGCACCGGAATGGTGAGTTCACGTTGGATTAACGTGGCGAGTTGCGCTCCTGCTAGGGCTGCGCAGAGCTCTAGACGCGGGATAGATTGTTGCTTTCGTGGGGCTATTCTTGAGCGAGCCAGGATGAAAGCAGTATGTATTTCTCCTCCCTCCTCTCGGGCACGCAAGTAGGCCACCGAACCGTAGGCTACTTCGGAGGCGTCGCTGAAGACGTGCAGGTCCATCTGGCACGTCTCCGGCCTCACTGTGGGTGGGAAGTAGCTGCGGCGTATGTTAACACCTGGGAGTGAGCTGAGTTCCGTCTCCCACTCTCTCCATGTGGATGCAAGGTGTTCGGGTATGGGGTCGTCCCAGCCCTGGTCCTTGTCCCATAACGCTCTTACAATCATCTTTGCCCTGGTGGTGTAAGGTAGAATACATCCCAACGGGTCATATTGTCTGGCGAGTGTTCTGTATACACTCCGTCTGGTGGTCGGTAGTGCAGTCTGTGTTTATAATGGAGCCAGTCTGTTTTGAAGCGCCAGACTAGTCCTAATGTCATTTCTTGGGCTTCTCCTGGGATGGTCGCCATCCAGGTCTCGCTGCTTGCTGCCTTATCCTCGGGGGAGAGGCTGCGCAATACTTGCGGGTCGCTGCTGGCCCACTGCCTGAGATCAAAGCCGCCTTTGATCAGGGAGGCGCGGAGCTTGAGTAGAAGGGCCTCGGCTTCTTCTGGCATCGAGACGCTTTGCAGACAGTTGTCCACGTAGAAACTATTTTCTACACTTTTTCGGACCTCTTCATCAGCTGCTGGGTCCTCTGCGACGTGTTTTTGCAGTGCAAACGTAGCACAGCATGGGCTGCATGTGGTTCCGAAAGGGAGGACTTCCCATTGATAGATGGCTGGTTGCTCATCCCCGATCCTCTCTCTCCATAGGAACCGCAGCAGGGGCTTGTCCTCCTCCACTAGTCTCACCTGCAGGAACATCCCTTTGATGTCGCCGCTGATGGCCACCTTGTCCTGGCGGAAACGTAGTAACACGCCTAGTAGGGAGGGGCCGAGTGTTGGGCCGGGCAAGAGCTCTTTATTCAGATTTTGTGATCCGATCTGGTAGCTGCAGTTGAACACAATACGATCCTTGCCGTTGTGGTGGACTTTGTGGTGCGGCACGTACCATGATTCGGTCGTCTGATCGGCCTCTTTAATGTCAGTTTTCTTTATGTGTCCCGCTGTGATTAGCTTGTTAATCTCAGCGCGGTACACAGTCTCTTGAGCGGGGTCTCTGGCTAGGCGCCGCTCTGTGTTCAATAGATACCGCTCCGTCGCTTCTTTTGGGGCGTGGAAGGTGGGCATACCCTCTCGCCTCAAGAGTGGAGTTGCGTATCTCATCACTCCGTTGACTTTGACTCTCTTTGTCCCTTGCTCGAGGAGTGCTATGGCGTAAATGTCTTCCTTGGAACGAATGTCTTTCTTTTCGTTCTTAAAGGGCATTGTCTCTAGTGTCCATTGCCTCTCGACATGCTGTAGGAGGGTGGTGTCTTCTTCTGTCACTCTGGAGTGGAGGCAGCTAGTGGCTGCTGTTCGGTTAAGAGACTTAGCGAGGGGGCCTTGTAATGTCCATCCTAGGCGGGTCTCGACTGCTGCAGGACAGCCTCTGGGCCCTGTGTGGACTCGGTCTATCGGGACTATGAGGTCTGCATGGTCGGAGCCTATCAGCAGGGTCGGGGTGGCGCCGTCTATGAGCGGGATAGGTAGTTGACGCAGGTGCACATATTTATCCATCAGCTTGGCGATGGGGTAGGTATACTGCGACAGGCCTATTTCTTGGCTGGTGAAAGCATTAGTAATCCTATACCGTCTCTCTGGCTGCCCTGGCTGCCCGCTTGCTGCGATAGTGAAGGAGACATTCTCGCCCTTTATCGTCTTTAGATCTCTTCTTATTGTCCGAATCGTCATCTGGTTTTCGCTCCCCCGCAGCCCCAGCTGGGCCGCAGCGGATGCGAGGAGAAGGGTCTTCTCTGACCCGTCGTCAAGGACGGCGTAAGTGTCCATGACCTTGTCTTGGTAACTCAGTGTTACGCGGACCACCTTTAAGAGCACTCGGGCGCCCCCGCTGCTGGCGGGGTCAATGTACATAACACTTGCCTTTGTGCTGCTTGAGGGTGTGGGCTTTCTTCTGTTACTGTCGTGTAGGACATCTAGGTGGGCTCCGTCACACCGGCTACACCTCTTCTTTAAGCGGCAGTCGGCTGCCATGTGACTGCGCGCACATCGGTAACAGCGTCGGTTGGACTTTATCCATTGACCCACCTCGTCGGCGGTCATCTTCTTGAATGTGTCACATTGTGACAACCAGTGTTCTTTCTCGCAGTACGGGCACACCATCTTCCACTTCTCTTTCATCGAGGGGGTACTGTGGTTCTTGCTGCTCGGTACTGATTCTGATTGGTGCATGACGGTCACCAATCTTCGGCCATCGTTTGCTCTCCTAGGTTCCTCTCTGGAGCTTGGGGTGCTCCGCATGAACGTATCCAACCGTAGGCTGTTGACTTCTCTCGCTAGGAAGTCGGCTAGGTCTAGGAGGGATGGCTCGGGACCGTTAGGATCACGGTGGTCTCTTTGCCGCCTGAAGCGCTCTTGTCGGGCGGGCGGAAGCTTCTCTAAAATCCTCTCGACATTAGAGTTTGCGTACAGTTCGTGCATACCCTTTTCTCTTTGCGCCCCCAGCATCCCTACCAGGGATTGTACCTTGATAGACAGGTCATCTAGTGAGCGATTGTCTGTGGCTGGGGGTAGGCGGTCGATATGCCTTATCTCTTGTATTACGTAATCCCATATGCGTCCATATCTTTGGTCGAGTGCTGCTAGAGCCGCTGTGTATGGGGTAGTAGAGGTGGCATAGGCCAGCGCTATATTGTGCGCTCGGGGCACCTTGAGGTGCTTCAGTAGGATAGCATACTTGTACTGTTCGTCTGTTACATCGGACATCATTGTCTCTAAGCACATTCGTAGCTCGGTGTACTGTGCTCTGTTCTCGTGGGTGAAGTCCGGAAACGTCGGTGTGCCAATGTATGATGCCATGGATGGCTGGCACATCGGTGAGCGTTGGAAGAGAGGCCTCCTAGGCGAGTCTCCTCTTACGCCTCTTGGTGGGCTGGTACCTGCTGGGTACCATGGCCCGCGTATCCAGGTGCTATTCCTCGGGGCTGGTCGTGCGTCAAGCTCACCCGTGAATTGAGTCGGGGGTCTGTAGCGCAGAGCCGCGGGGGTAGAGCCTGGGCTGTACTGGACCTCCTGGTCCTGTGGAGTTCTGTGCTGCTGTCGGGCTTGACTCTCCTCCTCTCCCTCTTCTTCTTGCTCTGGCAGGTCCTCTAGATCCTGTAGTCGTCTATTTAGCCTCTCCGCGGTGTAGACCGTTTCTTCCTTGTAGCTGGTCCTCGCTTGGACCGGTCGGGGAAGGAGTTCGGAGGGGGGTATAGGCTCTCTCTGGTGGTTGGGCTCAGGGTCGCTTGATCGGGTAGGGGAGGGTGCCCTTGACCCGTGTCTTGACGAGGCCCTGGAACCCCGTGCGGAGGGAGGGGGTGTCGCCCTGGTGATCAGCTGCTCCATTATCTGCGCTTGTAATCGGTCGCGCTCGGCTTCGCGCTTGGTGAGAGCGAGGTCGCGCTCCGCTTCTCTTTGGGCACCGGCAGCGGCGCGCTGGGCTTCGGCGGCGGCGCGCTCTGCTTCTCTTTGGGCACCGGCAGCGGCGCGCTGGGCTTCGGCGGCGGCGCGCTCTGCTTTGGCGGCGGCGCGCTCTGCTTCGGCCCGGTCTCTTACCATATTCTCTTCCGTCTGAAGGCGTCTAATCTCTAGACGTATACGATCTTTGTCGCTCCGTTGCTGCGCTTGAAGGCGTTCTCTTTCCATGGAAGAATGTTCGCGCTCGCTAAGCATCTGTGCTTGGAGTCGATCGCGCTCTGTAGAGGCTGCTAGGCTGGCGAGGAATGCCTGTGCCAGCATCTTGTCCGCCCCGCTGGGGGAAGACGCTGGTTGAGGTGATCCGCTCCTGGCAGTACTCGTTGGAGATCTGTTCTCCTGTGGCGAGTCCTGGAGATCCATCTCCGGGGTCTCTTCTTCTTGTAGCGGGTAGAGTTCCATCCCTGGAGAGCTGTCTTTATCCTGGAGCTCTCCGGGGACTACTTCTTCGGTCTTGGCGGGGGGTAAAGTCGTGTCGGGTCCCTCCTGGTCCCTACCGTGAGCTTGGTCAGTTACGTTAGAACCCACTAGGGCCTCTATTGGCGGGGTAGCCTGGGCGATAGGGTCGGACATAATTTTACTATCTACTTTTTCCGCGTTTACCGTCTGTAGAAGGCTAGGTAGTATACTGGCAACGTAATCCTCTAAGTACTGAGGTGTCTGCCGTCTACGCTGCGGGCGATCTACTTTAGGAGAACCGTTTTGTGGAGTGTTCATCATAGGCCATGTCAATATTAATACCACTATATTAATATTACACTAGTTACCCTCCGGCTCGAAGGACCAATTGTAACTGAGGGGTACAATTCCCTGACTGTATTGATAAGTATGGTATCATTAAACCACTACCGCTTTATGTACTTTAATTACTGGCCATACAGTACACGATATATGAATATGATGAACACTTCCCACAATGAAATCGGTTCCAGTCAAAGGTATTAATCAAGTATTTAATGGAGCAAAAGGTACATAGGATACTTTACATTATTCTTTGAATGCACTTGTAAAGCAAAGGAGTATGCGTAGGCAAATCAATAACGAATGTCCATTCTCTGGTTACGCAGGAGGTAATTATACAACCTGAATCTGAGGGAATTATATCTATGGTGCACTAGTAATATAGCGGGAGATACTGGAAGGGGTTCCCACTGGTTGTAAGCCAGCAGGGGGGGTAGAAGATCTGTCGGTAGTAGGACGTCTGGTCAACGATGACTAGGGAGACTTCAGGTACAGAAGCCGGTGCAGTAGCCTCTTGATCCACAGACGAATACAGCTTGGTTCTTTTGTAGACTGTAGCTCCACAGGGAAGAAAGCTAGTCGGCCTCAGGCTCTCTGGGCGCCGACTCGACTTGACTCCTCTCGGGGTAAATCCAACACGTGCAGGCGTCGGCGATTATCTGCTCCATAAATCACAGGACCAAAGCAAATATATTCCAGCCGCAAAGGGCTATGTAGTCGTCGGGTAGATTAATCCATTGTACATGTCCACACGGTTCTCGTCTAGGTCTCCTCGGGTGAAAGCGCCATGAAAGCAGCCCAGCCTGGATAAGCACTCTAGCTAATACGAGAAAGCGTTAGAGATGCTGGTCACTATAGAATTCTAACCGCACGATACACTATACACAAATAGACTATTAAAGACTTAATAGAAATATGTCGCACTCGACGGTATAGCGCCAAACTCTGACAATTCAGTTATGCTGAATGCTCTATTCTGGGGCCAAACAGGCCATACTTCACCGCACGTTGTATCGTGGGTGAGGCTTCAACTTATCGGTAACATACTAAGGACGAAGGGTACGGAGGTAAGGGGCTTCTACATTCACCTGCGCCGTATTTATACGCACATGAACAAACTAGTTCCACTCTCACTTCTGTCGCGTATCCCTGGGCAAGGCCGGGCATGTCCAGACACATCTTGACAGTGACTTTGAACCTGGCTCCGGAGGCCGGTCCCTGGCGCCGGTGGACCGCTGTCCAATAGGAGAATGAACTATTATGGTCTGGGCTAAAGGGGTATTCTGTGTATATGTACAAGGAATATACAGGGGATATCAAACGATATACAAATACTATGCAATATATATCAATAAATAAATATATATATTCGGTTTAATCTGATCCTTTGTAACACACTCTATACAACGGACACTCTCCTATATTGTTTTGCCGCAGCCGTTGGTCACTAGAGTTTCATAACGGTACAACAATAAACTACACACATTGACACTCACTCATAATCACTAACAGTCATTCATTAATCATACATACTTAGCAAAACACATTGTCCTAGTTATATACATTCCATCCATTCTGCAACAGTCTTCCTTAGTGCTTGCTTACTCACCTCACTTGATCCTATTTAGCAACAACCTTTTCAGCGCCGCGGTCAGCACTCTGGTGCAGTAACACAACAACAACTCTGTTGGGCTACCACTTTTAAGTGCATGCTTTAATCTAAACATCGCCCGTAATATACAATTCTTCCCAATATCCTAACCATAAAGCTGACCAGCTAAATAAGTACTTATTATTACCCCTACACTAACCAGGCGTTTGGAACAAGGATCCAGCCTGTCAGACGAATTTGCTCCAGTTCTGCAGAGAGTCCGCACAAAGACAGTTAACCGCAGGCGCCCTCTGGCTTGAATCGGAGTTTGTAACTACATTGTGCTCCCAATACCTCTACCAACTCCGATATCCCACATCATTCTTCATCTACGAGTCCTCTTTTCTCCGATTTGAACAAAAATACGCAAATCAGAGCCGAATTGTTTCGATGTATTGTACATTTTTGAAGTATTTGCAACGTCTCACAAAAATCAAATGTCACGCGCATTGATTTAAAGCAATCCATCCTTTTGTTGGATTCCCATGCTTTCCCTTTAACCCAGCGGGCGCACGATCCCACCTAGTATAGCTTTACTTTACCGTCCTTACTGACTAGCATCCTATTGTTTAATAGAGGGTTTGCAATTCATCATACTGTATGGCCCTCTTCCCACCCAACGGGGCGAACTGCAGAGCGAGCGGTACGCTCCCCTTGAGTGGATGGTAATACTTACAGCAAACCCCATTCGGAGACTGCTCATCCTACACCAATTTAGACGCCACATCTTCTCAACTCACCGTTAAATCCGTTGTCCTGGGTGATGCGTTGTTGAAGAAGCAGTCACAGACCTCGACGAGAGAGAGCGACTCTGTCCCTTGAGAAGTAGTGCTTTCGTCGTCTTCAATCGGCTTCGTTCGAATTCAGCACGGGTCACGGCGACAACTAGCGTAAATATCATAACGTATAACGTATCTCTGATCGATCGTTCTGAACTAGTATAGTAAATTTCCCCTCTCTCTGCGTTGTTGCATTCAATTGGTTTTGGTTGCAGGAAGTAGGCACAGACGAGATGTTTTGAAGAAAACAGCTGTGTTTATTCATTCCAATAAACACAAACTAAATGAATTAAACAAGTACTTGAATTACTTTCTGTCTAACAGAGGTCTGGCTCTGCAATTCTCTTTGCGCCGTCTCGTTCTATCGACTCTGTTCTCGAACCGTCGTAGTGGTAGCGTTCTCCGGTTTGTTGATTCAGGTCGGCCTGGCAACACGAGGCTGGTTCTTTGTTATGCTGGTTGCCCCCGGCAACTCTGGTCTCAGCGATCCTCTGGCGCAGCGCTGGGGATGCGCTCGTTTTCCTGCTCCTCCTCTCTCTGCGCCAGCTCCTGTAGTTAAAGACACCTCTCCGCCCCCTTTTCTGCGTCGTCCTCGTGACGATCGCTAGGGGCATCACTTTTTTCTATTGGCTAAGCTTGATATCGGCCATTTTGAATCTTAAAGGGGCATGGTAATATCTATATACAGACTATTTTTGCCATTTCTTCTCCTTATATGGAAAGCCTCTGGTTTTAGCGGGCCTCTCTCCTAAACCGAAATAGAGCATGAGTCGTTTTCTAGTCTAACAGATAAAAGTACTTTGTCCTGCGTTTATTGTCTTTAAACTTAGAGATTTATTCTTTATTTTGACTAGACAGTTGCTAAAAGTCTTTCCTTGAGTTCTTGTCCTTTTGACTATCTAATTAAACCTATTTTTGCTCTTTAAACATGCTGGTTGTATTTCTATATTCTAAAGTAATATTTGACTTAGTTTTTAGCCTTTTAAAACACTAAGCATCTTGATCTGACTTCTAATCTTTGGTTCATAATATGTTTTATAGCGTAACTCAACTTTTAAAGGATCAATCCGTATCTTTATAGTCTTATACTGAGTTGATTAGCAAGACCTATTCTTCTCTGTTATTGCCTTGTACAGTATGAAGGGATAATTATTACATTTAGCCATGTTTTTAGTCTCCTAGTATGTCCTTTTATCAAACGTAGGCAGGTTTTGCTGCAGACCCTTTTTCTCATTGGCTGACGCCTTGTCTGTGAAACCAGCTGTTTAGGAAGTATCAATGGTTATTTTAACTTTCTTTAAATCACTTACCCATGGCTATTATTTATCTTGTTTAGTCTCATACGGATCCATACAATATTCTAAACAGGTCTAGTCTATGTTTTATAGTTAATTATGTATTATTTTCTAGTTAACTGTTCTCTAAACCTTAGGCAATTAGTTTCTCCTTTATTGAAGTGTAAACAAAGGAGTTCCGGTGACTAGCAGGCGACCAGCTGCTCCTTTTTTAAGTTGGGCCCTCAAGATAGGCTTGTGATCTAATCACCTATTTTAACAGTTGGTTTCCTGAATGACCTTTTGGGTCCTGGCATAAGTAAATAGAGAAACTGTTGAGATACTAACTTTAGCTTGTCTCCAGGCCTAATCATCCATTGGGGGAAGGGCCTGTTGTTGTGGCCTGTTTAACTGTTACTGCTATCTAAATTACCTTGTGGTATCCTGTAGAATCTATGTGAAGAGGGAGGGTTTTACAATTATCTTTAGGCTTTGTGCCCTCTCCGTTGTCAGAGAGCCATAGATGACTTGATCCAAATTCCCTGCAACCACTTACCACAGCATTCGTCCTGTAGAATTGTACATTTCTTGGGATAAGACATGTTTTATTTTGATAATTCACGACACCCGTAAAAAGGGTAAAATAGGACTCAGCAAAACCCCCACATTAGCTACCGGCTGACCTTCATCAATGAACCGGTTTAAGAGGAGGGAAAAGCGGCAACATCCCACGGCGGGGACCATTAGAACAATGCCCAGCATTTCAGCAGTAGCATTAGCATTTTAAGATAAGATATTCCTTTATTGATCCCCTTGGGGAAATTCAGGCATCATAGCAGCATGGGGGGGAGGGGGGGAGGGGTACAGGTAGTAAAACAACACAGTATACAGGTAGTAAAAGACACCACAGGCAGTGTAAACAATTTGATCAATATGGTCAATATAATTTACTATCTGACTAGCTGAGGAATATTCACATTATTCAGTGTCACATGAGGTGCAGTATGCAAGAGGTAGTGTTATAATTTACTATCTACTGAGTATACATTAATCAAAGTACCAGGGTAGTCTACTTTGTCCCCCTTGGGTTCCTATAAGTCCCAGGTCAATGTCTGGTAGCAGTCGCTGTCGCTGCCCCCTGTTGTGGGGCCTGGAGGCTGCTAGTCGCTGCCCACTGTTGTGGAGCCTGATGGCCGCTGGTATGAAGGACTGTCCGAGGCGGTTAGTTGAGTGTCGGGGGGGGATGAGTCTGTGGCTGAACGAGCTTCTCATCTTGACTAGCTCGTCGTAGAGGGGGTGGTAGGGGTTCTCCATGATGGCATCCAGCTTCCTTATCATCCCCCTCTCTACCATCACCTCAAGTCTAGGTAGCTCGACTCCCACCACGGAGCTAGCCTTCCTCACCAGCTTGTTGAGCTTGTTGGTGTCCCTTGAGTTGATGTAGCCTCCCCAGCATGCCACAGCATAGAAGAGGATGCTGGCCACAACAGACTGGTAAAAAGACTGCAGCAGTTTGTTGCACACATTGAAGGACCTGAGTCTCCTCAGGAAGAACAGCCTGCTCTGTCCCTTCCTGTAGAGGGCCTCTGTGTTGTCCGACCAGTCCAGTTTATTGTTCAGGTGTACCCCAAGGAACTTGTATGAGTCCACCATCTCCACATCCACCCCTCGGATGGAGATGGGAATCGGGGGGGGCCTCTTCTTGCCCCTCCGGAAGTCCACCACCAGCTCCTTGGTTTTACTGGTGTTGAGTTGGAGGTGGTTGCTGACGCTCCACCCCACGAAGCTCTCCACCAGGGCTCTGTACTCCTCCTCATCATCGTCGGTGATGTAGCTTACGATGGAGGAGTCGTCTGAGAACTTCTGCAGGTGGCACCCGCTGGAGTTGCGGCAGAAGTCTGAGGTGTAGAGGGTGAAGAGGAAGGGTGACAGCACAGTTCCCTGGGGGGCGCCGGTGTTGCTCACCAGTACGTCAGACTGACTGTCCTTTAGTCTGACGTACTGTGGCCTCTCAGTGAGGTAGTCCTTGATCCAGGCCACCAAGCCGTGCTCCAGCTGCATCGCAGAGAGCTTCTCCGCTAGCAGTGACGGCTGGATGGTGTTGAAGGCGCTGGAGAAATCAAAGAACATAATCCTCACTGAGCTGCGCGGCTTCTCCAGGTGCGTGTACGCTCTGTGGAGCATGTAGATGATGGCATCCTCCACCCCGATGTTTGCCTGGTATGCAAACTGCAGGGGGTCGAGGGAGTCACGCACCAGGGGCTTGAGGTGTTGCAGGACCAGTCTCTCAAACGTCTTCATGACGTGTGACGTCAGAGCGACTGGCCTGTAGTCGTTGGGGGTGCTGGGACGTCCCTTCTTGGGCACCGGGACAATGCAGGAGGTCTTCCAGAGCTGGGGCACCCTCTCCAGCCTCAGGGAGAGGTTGAAAAGATGCTGGAGCGGTGCTGCCAGCTGCTCTGCACATACCTTGAGCACCCTGGGATTGGTGTTGTCCGGTCCTCTGGCCTTGTTTACGTTAATTTTGGAGAGCTGCCTACTGACCTGACTGGTTGTGATCGTCAGGGTTGGGGGTGGTGGGCAGTCTGCTGGTGTTGGGGGTGGGGTGCCGTTGCTGATGGGTGTGGGTGGGTGGGGGGTGGGGGGGCTGCTTTGTAGGTGTGATCTGGTGCTGGTGTCGATGGGTGGGGGGAGGGGTGTGGGGAGGCCACTCTGGTCAAAGCGGTTGAAAAACGAGTTGAACTCGTTTGCACGCTCTGGAGGGCCCTCCACAGCTGTGCCCTGCTGTTTGAAACCAGTGATCTTCCTGACCCCCGCCCACACCTCCCTGGTGTTGTTGGCCTGTAGTCTGCCCTCCAGCCTGTCCTTGTAGCTGACCTTGGCTGCCCTTAGCTCTTTTTTGAGCTCCCTTTGGACAGCCCTGGCCTGCTCAGTGTCCCCTGCCATGAAGGCCCTCTTTTTCCTGTTTAGCAGGTGTTTAATGTCCTTGCTAATCCAGGGTTTATTGTTTGAGAAGCAGCGTACCCTCTTTGTGGGTACGATGCTCTCCTCACAGAACCTGATGTAGTCTGTGATGCAGTGGGATAGTCCATCAATGTCATCACCGTAAGCCCTCTCAAACATATCCCAGTCTGTCGACCTGAAACACTCCTGTAGCTCCTCCTCGACGTCGTCAGACCACTGTGGGACAGACATGGTGGTCGGAGGCTGTCTCTTAATGAGAGGCGTGTATGTGGATACAAGCCTCACAAGGTTGTGGTCTGACTGGCCGAGGGGGGGCAGGGAAGTCGCACTGAAAGCCTCCTTCACGTTAGCATACAGGAGGTCCAGAGTTTTGTCTCCCCTGGTTTTGCAGGTGACATACTGGGTGAAGTTTGTCAGGGTCTTGTTCAGTCTGACATGGTTGAAGTCCCCATTGATAAAAATAAATGCATCCGGGTGTTTTGTCTGAAGCGCCGCGACGGTGGAGTGTATGACGTCACTCGCCTGCGCCGCCGCCGCGCTGGGTGGGATGTAAACAGTGAGAGCCAGGACGTGTGTTATTTCTCGCGGTAAATAGTATGGCCGCAGACTCAGTGCCAATAGTTCAATGTCGGGGGAACCGATACGTTCCTTAATGGTGATGTGCCCCGGGTGGCACCATTTGGAGTTGACAAAGACAACAAGCCCTCCGCCTCTCCGCTTGCCGCTCTGTTTACTCCGGTCGGCGCGCACCACCGTGAAGCCCTCCTGTTCTATTGCACTGTCCGGGATGTTCTCGTTCAGCCAGGATTCGGTGAAGCACAGTAGGCTTGCCTCCTTGTACTCACGCTGGTTGATCATCAGGGCTGAGAGCTCGTCGGTCTTGTTGACCAGCGATCGCACGTTCCCCATGACGACAGCGGGCAGGTAAGGCTTGAATCTCCTGTTGTCCTTTATCCTGTCCTTCACGCTCGTGCCAGCTCGATTTCCCCGTCTGCGAATCCTTATTTCGGCTGGTAGATTCCTCTGTGGTTCTGCAACTCTGTTTCGAAAGCAGAGGAGAGCCTCCCTCGGGTAAACCAGCCCGCCGTTGTTGCTGTTGTTGTTGTTGTTGTTGTCCTGCCGCGGGTAAACCAGCCCGCCGCCGGTGTTGTTGTCCATTGTTCAGAGCTGTGCTCGACCGAACTTGCCTAACTCAGCTAACTTCACAGAAGTTGTTACAAATGCCTTAACTTGGTCTAAAGCAACGCACAGTCACTTATACACCTATTAAGTAAGTATAATCACAAAAAGAATAATTAAGAAAGTAGTAAACGCGATAAGAAGTAAAGGGGGTGGGAGCTGCTATGAAAAGGCTGCCACTCTCCTCGGCGCCAACTACTACTTTGTGTTAGCATTAGTGTTTAGCAGCACGCTCCAGGATCGCTTGGAACCCGTCCACTTCAGTGGAACGTTCACCAAACCATCCCGCCCCTGGCGCCGACACACAACTTGGTTGTGTAACAAAACAAACCAGCATTACTAACACTAGCATCAATGCCTGACGACACAGGGCTCACCTGTGTGCGAGCCGGCTCGATAGCCAACCTCGCACGCTGTTCCTCGATCTGCTGCCACAAGACGAGGGAACATCAGAATAGACCCGACGTGTCGTTGGAACATACCCCGAAGATTCCAGGGGTAAGCAAATCTCCGTAAGTACCCTATATTATTTAAACTTTTCAAATCAACTAGTTCCATAGGGCGTCTTGCATCCGCTATGATGGAAACGAAAATAGAGGAAGAGTGAGTGGTGGCCATGCCCAGTACTAAGTAGCACGCCACTAGGGGCGGGGCCTGGCAGGTGAGGGGTGTATTATGGTTTTATTCGTTGATGGAGTATAATAGGTACATGAGATGAGGTATATCTTGGTATGGCTTAAGAGTGGGACGCAATGCAAGTACGATATATAACCTTCTGTAGTGTGGTAGTGAAAGGGTTAACCTTCTGCAGTGTGGTAGTGAAAGGGTTAACTTTATGTAGTGTGGTAGTGAAATGTTATCCTTCTGTATTGTGGTAGTGAAAGGTTAACCTTATGTAGTGTGGTAGTGAAAGGTTAACCTTCTGTAATGTGGTAGTGAAAGGGTTAACTTTCTGTAGTGTGGTAGTGAAAGGTTAACCATCTGTAGTGTGGTAGTGAAAGGACCCGACGGTTAGCTTGGCTGGCCCCGCCAAGGCCGCCATGCCAGCAAGTCTACCCGGGCCGAGGCCAGGACAAAAGGCACCCCCCCTCCCCCACAATGGAGTACAATCAGACATATCTGTAATCAACCAGCCCCCCCCCCCCACATCGCGGGCTTTCACACAAAGGAATACAGACACCAGCAAAGGACAAAGCATCACCCCTCCCCCCCCTCCCCACCCACGGCACAAACAGCAACAACGCCCCCCCTCCCCCCACCACAGGACAGGACACAATGGAACAGAGTTACCTCAACTGTGACGACATCAAACTTATTACAAGCAAAAATGGACTTCACATATTTCATCTGAATACAAATAGCCTGAGACCGAAACTGGCTGAAATCAAACAGTTGTTTTTAAACGGTAAGGCTAACATATTGTGTTTCACAGAAACAAAATTAGACTCATCTGTACAGGATCCAGAGATTGAAATTGAAAACTACTCAATAGTCAGGAGGGATAGGAACCAGTATGGAGGTGGCGTCTGTGTGTATATACACAAGGATACCAAATACATCAACCGTACTGACCTTAACCATGATGAAATTGAAACTGTTTGGATTGAAATCTTATTAGACAGGGCGAAACCGGTACTAGTAGGCACAATCTATAGACCACCAGAACAGAGTGGGTTTTATGACACACTTGATGGGTGTTTAGCTGGGGTGGAGGGGGTAGAAAAAATTCTTATTGGGGACTGGAACACGGATATGCTGCGTAAATCAGCACCCGTCTTCAAGGCCTTCAGTAGATTTTCTGACCTGCACGGTTTCAGCCAGCTAATCACACAACCCACAAGGGTATGCGATTCGACACAAACCACCATTGACCTCATTTTGACCTCTGACAAGTCCATGATCTCCAGTAAAGGGGTGATAGCATGCGGGTTAAGTGATCATTATATGATTTTCTGTACCCGCAAAAAGCTAAAACAGAAGGCCGGCTGTCACAAAACAGTCACATCTAGAGACCTCAAAACTTACTCTAGAGAGGCCTTTAACCTAGAACTGGGGAGCTTGGACTGGTCAGATGAGCTCAGTGGTACACAGGTTGAAGAAACATGGCTTGGATTCAAAACCAAATTCACAGCAATACTCAACAACATGGCACCGATAAGAACCACCAGGGTTAAAAATCGCGCTGAGGCATGGATGCACACTGAAATACTGGCCGCTATGAAAACCAGAGACAAAAAATGCTCTGAACTTCATAAAAGTCAGACAAAGCTTTCCAAAAGCTCAAACAGTGAACTACAAGCCCACGTGGTTGAACTAAAAATCCAAAGAAACAGACTAAGAAATGACGTAAACACCATGATCAGAACCGCAAAAAGAAATTTCATCAACGACAAAACTGAGGAAAACAAAAACAAACCCCGCGAACTTTGGAAATTACTCAATAATCAACTAGGCTGCAGTAAAAAACTTAAAACCAGATTCTCAAACATAAACATAAAGACGGACAACACGCTCATCACAGACAAGCTGGATGTAGCCAATTACTTAAACATCTTCTTCACAAACATAGCCACAACACTGGTAAACAAACTACCCTCCCACTCAGGGCATTATGGGGTAGAACACATAGTAGCATACTACAAAAACCTAGGGGTCCACAAAGACGACTTCAAACTTGAAATGGTAACAACCGATGAGGTACTCAAAAAATTGAGCGCCCTCCAACCTAACAAGGCCACTGGCCATGACAACATCCCCTCCAAATTCCTCAGAGACGCAGCAGCCGCCATCACCCCAGTCATCACACACATAATAAACCTCTCTATAAAACAGGGGCACGTCCCCAAGGACTTCAAAATTGCGAGAGTGACCCCTCTACACAAAAAGGGCAGCAAATTAGACCCAGGCAACTACCGCCCTGTTTCTATTCTTACCTCCATCTCGAAAGTCATGGAGAAAATAGTCTACGAACAGGTCGAAAAGTACCTGGCGGAAAAAAACCTAATCTACGAATTCCAATCTGGCTTCAGAACGTCCCACTCCACTGACACATGCCTCCTCTATTTGAACGACCACATCAAACAAGAGGTGGACGCTGGCAAATACTGCGGCATGGTCATGCTGGACCTACAAAAGGCCTTCGACACTGTCAATCACTCCATTCTAATGGACAAGCTAAAAGCAATTGGTTTTGATAGCCTATCAGTGAGCTGGATGCAATCCTACCTGGAGGGGAGAGAACAGATGGTAGAGGTAAACGGTACTCTATCCCCCCCCCTCACAGTGAGCTGTGGTGTACCACAAGGAAGCATACTAGGACCGCTACTCTTCCTAATTTATGCAAATGACATGTCGTCAGCCTGTGACTGCAACTTGTTCCTGTTTGCGGACGACTCAGCCCTGCTGGTCTCTGACAAGAACAAATTGCAGGTTGAAAAAACCCTCAGCACGGAACTAGGCAAAATCTGCATATGGCTCGCTGATAACAAACTATCATTACACATGGGCAAAACAGAGTCCATTCTCTTCGGTTCAAATAACAAACTCAGCAAGACCGACGGCTTCTCAGTTACAGTGGGTGACAATATTGTCACAAGGAAAGACGAAATTACCTACCTGGGTTCCATCCTAGAGGCAAATCTTTCCTGTGACAAAATGGCATCCAATGTAATAAAAAAAGTCAACCAACGAACTAGATTCTTGTACCGGATCTCCTCTCTGGTAAACAAGAATACCCTGAGGACTCTGGCAGGAGCACTCATTCAAGGGTACTATGACTATGCGTGCACCTCATGGTACCAAAGCACCTCAAAGGCGCTTAAAACAAAATTACAAACATCACAAAACAAACTGGTCAGACTACTACTTGACCTGAACCCCAGAACCCACCTCACCCCTGCCCACTTTGCCAACCTAGGATGGCTTAGAGTAGACGACAGAGTACAGCAACTTGCAATGGGCCTGGTCTACAAGATACACTATACGACCGGGGTGCCCATGTACATGTCAAAATACTTCCCAAAGGTCAGTGAATACCACAACCACTACACCAGAGGAAGCTCAACAAATCATGTTAAACCCAGATTCGGCTCAAACAAGGGACTAAACACGTTTCGCAATTATGCCACAACAATGTGGAACGCCCTACCCAAAGCTGTAAAGGAATGTGAATCCCTGCCCACATTCAAAACTGCCCTTAAAGAGCACCTACGGGAGGCTGCAATTCGAAACTGGCCACCGTAAATGCCCAAAACCCCCACCACCTCCTAATAGACAGTCTCCTCCCCACCGCATGTATATATTCCCTCCCCGCCGTATGTATATTCCCCTCCCACCCACCCACCCCCTCCTAATGTACAGTCCCCTCCCCATCATATGTATATACTCTGTCAGGATCTAGGGGTAACAGTACTGTATATTTGAATACCGCCTATGTCACAAATGTATCAGTACTAAAATTTAATACCTATATGTCCCTATGCCATAAATGTCATGTATGTTATGTATGTCATAAATGTCTATATGAATTGAAAATGGGGGACCCTGATGGAAACAAGACAAACGTCTTTCTCAGGTCTGCATCCCCTTAACAATTGTATGTATTGAGCCGTACTGTATTGTACCCATTCTGCAATCTGTTAAATAAAGTTTTCATTCATTCATTCATTCAACCTTCTGTAGTGTGGTAGTGAAAGGTTAACCGTCTGTAGTGTGGTAGTGAAAGGTTAACCTTCTGTAGTGTGGTAGTGAAAGTTTAACCTGCTGTAGTGTGGTAGTGAAAGGTTAACCGTCTGTAGTGTGGTAGTGAAAGGTTAACCGTCTGTAGTGTGGTAGTGAAAGGGTTAATATGAGCCATCTCGCCGTCTTCCTGTGAAATGAAACGGCTCTGTGTCGACATCTTTTGCTCAATCGTGAGGAGAAACGATGACAGTGACATTGGCGTTGCTTTTCCTCAAGCATCTAACTTTACTCTTTTGAGAGTGAGGCAAACGATACTTGGATGACCAAAAGAGGTATTATATATAATATATAAAGGCAACAAATTAGTGCTGCTCTGTTGTAATTCAAAACTGATGCACTGCTCTGTGGTATGTTAGAACTTTGTAAAGAAACTCAAAATGTTAAGCGATACTCAAGTTTCAAGTTTCTTTATTAGTTCTATCGTCATACAGAAATACAGAATACTTTTGTATGAAATGCTTCTTTCTGTTTTGCTTCTGAGAGTGTCCTAGATAAAATATATAAGTATGAAATAGGTATAATAAGTATAAAATAGAAAGTCAACTACGTAAACAAGTGTAAACAAAACAAAAAATTTCAATATACATATATACAATATACAATGCAGAGTAGAGAAGGTAACTGAGTACAATTACAATACAATATACAGTGCAATGCAGAAATGGATGCAGTTTAGGTACAACTTAGCTTGTGGTGCCACCTTGTGGTGGTAAGGTGCAATGTGCAATGAGGTGAAATGAGGTATGAGTTTTAGTGCAATCTCTTTGCCAATAAATGTAGAGTGTGTTAAAGTGTCACAGTGAGTTGTTTATTTAAAGTGAGTGTGTACGTGTGGATGTGTGTGCTGTGAGTGTATTTGATGGTTTGTTACATAGTGTTATTGTCATTGAGCATCCTGATGGCCTGGGGATAGAAGCTCCTTCTGAGTCACTCTGTGCTTGCCATGAGACTCCGGTATCGCTTGCCTGACCGCAGCAGTTCAAAGAGGCAGTTGTTTGGGTGGCTAGAGTCTTTAATTATTCTCTTAGCCTTACCCATGCACTGCTTGTTGTAAATGTCTTGGAGAGTGGGAAGCCCACCTCCAATTGTGCATTCGGCTGAACGGGCCACTCTCTGTAGTCTGCTACGATCTTGTGCGGTGCTATTCCAAAACCAGGAGGTGATATTGCCAGTCAGGATGCTCTCTATTCTGCATGAGTAGAAGTTCTTAAGGATCTTCTGACTCACATTGAACTTCCTTAGGCGCCTAAGGAAGTAGAGGCGTTGTCTTGCCTTCTTGACTACACTGTCAATTTGTGTGGTCCATGTCAAGTCCTCGGATATGTGGACTCCGAGGTACTTAAAACTCAGGCGTGGAAATCCAACGGGGGACCGGGGGGACATGCCCCCCCCCCATCCTGAGAAAAATATTATCTGTCCCCCCCCAATATATCACTGTAAACATAACTATGTAATTCAATAGAATAAATAATACACAATGAAAGAACTTGTGCTGATTATAGACACTTAATAGCGAGAGGTAGATCGAAGCCCATTATATAATAAGTAAGGGATAATGTATAGCTACGAGGTCATTGTCGCAAAATAATTGACCGACACGGAGTTTAAAATACAGAGGCGCCTCGCCGAGGTGTTTTAAACGTCAGTGAAGGTCAATTATTTTGCGACAATGATCGAGTATAGCTATACATTATCCCGCTTATTACATGGCTAACTTACTAACAATATACCTAATTCATTTTACATCGACAAGATGAGATCAAATGCAGACGCAGTTCTGTTCTGTCGCTCCCGCTGTCATCATCACACACACTCCGCTGTCAGTGCAGCCGGCAGGTGTGTCTGATTGGCTGCACTGATGCAGTGTGTCAGTGGGCTTGATTGCGAACAGCTGCACACAGCGGTCATTATTGTTCGGCAGAGGTCCGTTATCGAGTAATAACGGACCTCTGACAAGCGCTATTGACCAATCACAAGCAAGCATTTTGGCGAATGTGAAAACGCCATGTAATAGTAGAAGATAATATGATAGAAGCCCATCCTCTATTGTAAATAACCTGCACACTGTGTGTGTGTGTGTGTGTGTGTGTGTGTGTGTGTGTGTGTGTGTGTGTGTGTGTGTGTGTGTGTGTGTGTGTGTGTGTGTGTGTGTGTGTGTGTGTGTGTGTGTGTGTGTGTGTGTGTGTGTGTGTGTGTGTGTGTGTGTGTGTGTGTGTGTGTGTGTGTGTGTGTGTGTGTGTGTGTGTGTGTGTGTGTGTGTGTGTGTCTAGCCAGCCAGTCAGGTATAACATGGCAGTACACCAAAACGCAAAGTAATAACTATAGTAGCCTAATATCTCAAAGACTTAGACTGCAGAGGTTGAAAATGTTTCATACGAAATTGGTGAAATGCTCAAATAATTTGATAATGATGTCATTAGGCAGAGCAGGCAAGAAATGGTACACAGACACTTACAGCAGAGCTGGGGACAGATACAGTATAGGCAGAGACAGGGAGTCTCAGGTAAGTTTGTTGAGTTTTTGTTTGGCAACATTATGAAATGGTCGCTATTTTTTAGACTTGTAAAATATGGACATATTTTTATTTAATTTATTTAACCTTTATTTACCCAGGCAAGCAATTAAGAATAAATTCTTAAAATGTATTTGAACATAATTGGACAATGCATGGATTGTTGCCACTCTCAAACTTAAACTGGTGACTGAACCACGATTTGTTTAAACAGTCAACATAACATATCAAAGTGCTTGACTTAAACATAACATATATCAAAGTGCTTGACTTAAACTTAAAAGTCTCTTCTAACATACAAAATAACTCTGTTCCTCAATATACATTTAACATATTACAACGTAGGCTACAGTATGTGTTACAGCACTACTTTTGGTGTCCCCCCCAGGAATTGCTCTTGAGAAAATGTAATGTAATTGTCCCCCCCAAAGTTGATATCAGATTTTCGCCCCTGTTAAAACTGTTCACTCTCTCTACCGGTGCCCCGTCGATGCTGAGGGGGCTGTAGTCCCTGACCCCCAACCTCCTAAAGTACACAATCATCTCTTTTGTATTGCTGACGTTCAGGGAGAGGCTGTACTCCTGACACCATCCCGCCAGAGCCTCTACCTCTTCCAGGTAGGCCCTCTCATCATTTGCAGAGACCAGGCCCAACACTACTGTGTCATCAGCAAATTTGATGATTGTGTTGTTGTTCCGCTGTGCCACACAGTCGTGTGTGTACTAGTGGTCTGCAAGGGCCTTGAAATGAAGCCCGTGCCCAGCCCGAGCCTGTGAACTTCAGGCCCTGCCCGAAAATAAGCCTGACTGTAAATAAAATGTTAAGCCCTAGCCCGAGTGAAAACCCCAAAAAAAAATTAAAATATTAGACTTAAAATTTATTTTTTATTTGTATTTGTTTTAAATATTCGAAACACGGTTTTATATGAACTTAATAAATAAACAAAAATGAAAATGTTCAATAGGTCTACATAAATAACAGATAGTGAAAACTAAAGAAGCATTAATTATATAGCCAAATATTAAATTATTTTTTTGTTTTAAATATTCGAAACACTGTTTATATATTAACTTAATAAATAAATAAAAACGAAAATGTCCAATAGGTCTAACTAAATAACACATATCACGCTGAAAACGAACAAGCATTCTATAGCCTGTTTCGCAAATGCCTCTATTTCCCAGTGCTCGCTTAGACTGACTCACACGGCAGCCTCGTAAAACGTATTGAAGGCTATATGGAATATTCTTTGACACACACACACACACATGACACAATAGCCTACTCAGTCACTATACAAACAAACAGAAAACAGAAATCAGATTTCGAGCAGAGCAACATATATATAATGAAAGCGCAACAGAACAGGGCAGCAGCGACCCCACACCAGCAAATAATAATAATCAGACTCACCACTTCGCTGTTGATGTCAGCAACGCGTTGAACAACGTTAACAAAACTTCGCCAACCGGCTACATACATCCAAGAACAAATTAAAACGTTCGCCAACTGGCTATATTCCAACTTCAACCTATGCCACTTCGGTCCGGTACATTTGTTCATCATCCACCTAAGGGCTTCATCACTGTTCTACTCCCCTCGAGTTCTCCCTGCAGGCTGCGGTAATTACATCCAAATGCAACTTTCCCTTGACTATTTTATCTGTTAACTTATACATCTTGACTCCTCAGACACGAGGCTTTCACTCTCTGATGACAGCACTACGTTACGCAAAAATTAAACAGAAACTTAAGGTTATCCTATAACCCTAGTTATATGAGTATAGCGAGCGCACAATAAAAATAGCCAGAATAATTTATTTAAAAACAAAGCCCTACCCAGCCCGAACCCGTCGGGTCGGGTAGGGCCCCGTCGGGCTCGGGCAGGGTTGCAGTGCACTAGTGTGTACAGTGAGTAGAGGAGGGGACTCAGAACACAGCCCTGGAAGGGGGCTGCTGGGAAACAAGATGGCTGCCTGAACTAAGAGCTTTACACTGTCTCAGTGATTAACTTTACAATTCTTACCTCCACTCAAGGACAATTTCAATAATTTTGTTTCGACTTAAATTAAGTAAAAGCTTTTGATAAAACGTGGTGATTTGCAAGATGGCAACAACAAGCAAAGGCCAGCGAAACAAACCAGATGTCGACGACCAAACAATTGAAACAGACAACGACCCCACTCTGGTAGAAATTATGTCAGAGTTAAAATCTCAACGCATTGCAATATTGGGCCGATTAGACGGTATCGATACTCGTCTGGAAAAGGTGACAAACCAAGTATCGGCGATTAAAGAAGGACTGACTAAAACAAACAAAGCAGTCGACAAACACAAGCAGCGCCTGGATGAAGCAGAAGAGAGGATTTCTACACTAGAAGACACCCTGCAAACAACCCAGCGAGAGTTACACCGAGCCGAAAAGACATTAAAAACAATGGAGATGAAAACTGATGAATTGGAAAACAGAGGGAGGAGGAAAAATCTGGTTTTGCTGGGGCCGTCAGAGAAATCGGAGGGTGACCAAACTCTACCTGAGTACATTCAGCACAAACTACCCAACTGGCTCAAGCTTTCATTGGAAAAAACACTCGACCTGGAACAAGTGTTTCGCCCAGCGCGACCACAATCACAACCACACGCTGGGAAATATCCCAGACCAGTTCTAATCCGCTTTTTACGAATCGGGGACAAAGAGTTGATCCTACAAGCAGCAAAGAAGTCCACAATCACAGAGGGGGAAGCCAAACTCACCATTCGCCAGGACCTGCCCGCAGAGGTGCGTCGAAGACGCAGAAAATTCGACCGGATGACCAAGATATTCATCGAAAAGGGCATGTTTTGAGGATTTGCATACCCTCACCGGCTTCGAATCCTCCATAAAAGCAAAATTGTCCTTTTTGACGATCCAAAAGAGGCAGAAGCATTCGCCGACGAGCTGGACTGAGGTTTGCCTCGTAAACCGTTACCCATGGTGGAGGTAAGAAGATGACATTTACGTTTTTTTTGTTTGTTTGCACCCCCTCATTATGACTGTTATAATACGGACAAATCATTTGACTTTGAAACCCCAGAGGAAGGGGTATTGATTTGCCAATACAGTCGCGATCGGCTGTTTTCTTTCTTTTCTCCTCTCAACGTGTATTTACTGTCTGGCAGCGGTACTTCCTGCAACAACGTGTGACGTCATACGGACGATACCATGACTAAAGGAAGGGAGGGGGGTACAAGGAATGGCACGAATTTAACATGTATTTGTTTTGCACTGATATTTTTCTCTCAAACATTAGAAGGTCACAATGACTGAATGTTAAAAAGTATGTGGAGAGGAGAACTCTCAGCAGTATAATAAAAAGAAAAAGAAAAGAAGAAAAAAAGTCTACCTAATAAGAAACACCCCTCCCCATTCAGTAATATCAGGTGACCAACTCATATTTAACAACATGGGGGGAAGTGAAGAGGAGAGGGGGTGTAAAGAGAAATACAAATAAATAAAAAGGAAGTTATTACACTGAAGACAAGAGCTCCAGGGGCCAATATAAGAAAGATTTAATTCTTTTTCAGCTATTTAGTTTTTTCCATTATTGTTTCTCTATGGCCTACTAGGAGTAAGGGGGTAAATGTCGTGGTTCAGAAAACCATGGCTGGGGTGGGTTGATGTATTTCATGTATGTTTTTTATTCTATGTATGTGTATTCTATGTATGTTTTGTGTTCTATGTTTTTTTTTTGGGTTATGTTTATTAATAAAAGCAACAGCAATATTTTTTAGGCAAATGTATACAGTCACAGATAATCCTCTAAGATTGCACCAACTATCATGTCAGATATAATAATAAATTCGTGGAACATTAAAGGCTTGGGAAATCCTATTAAAAGGAAAAAAATGTTATCCCTTCTAAAAGAAAACAAAGTAGATGTGGCTTTTTTACAAGAAACATATTTGTCAGACACTGAACACGCAAAGTTAAAAAGAGAATGGGTAGGTCAGGTCTATTTCTCATCATATAAAAGTCATAGCAGAGGAATGGCTATTTTGATTAACAAAACGATACCATTTACAGTAGAAAAAACAATTACAGACCCAAACGGACGGTTTGTCTTGGTTTCAGGCTGCATTTGGGGAACACCCATTACTTTTTTGAACATTTATGCCCCCAATGCCGACGAACCCACATTTATGTCTGACATGGTGTTGCTGTTCAATGAAAACTGTAAAGGTTTTGGAGTGATGGCGGGAGATTTTAACCAGACAATGACAGCATAGGATAAGTCTAGTCAAACTAACCATAGCTCCAAATCCTCAAAAGTTCTTCAAGGGTTATGTGCAGAAAGTGGCCTAATTGATGTCTGGCGTGAATTACATCCAGGCATTAAAGACTACAGCTTCTTCTCAAATGTACATAACTCATATAGTAGAATAGACTATGCCTTTATTTACTCAAAATATATATACATGATAAAGGAATGTGAAATTAGCCCAATCATTTTATCAGATCATGCCAGAATAAGCCTGACTATTCAGTTTAATAGGAACAACTCGTTCACCAAACAATGGAAATTTGATAATTCATTACTCCAAGATGAAGAATTTAAATTAAAAACGCGAACATGGATTACAAACTACATAAAGGAAAACAATGACCCCCTCATTGACCCTAACATTATCTGGGAGGCTGCAAAAGCCACTTTAAGAGGACTAATAATTTCATATAGTTCATTTAAAAAGCGAGTAAAAAGAGCACAAGCACAAGAACTTGAGAGAGAAGTAATAAGATGTGAAGCACTTCATAAGACGGCGTCTACAGAGGACAATTGGAGACAATTAATTGTGGCCAGGGCAAAATGAAACCTTAATATCTCAAATGAAATTACAACTAAAATGAATTACGTTCGACAAAAGCATTACGAATTTGGCAATAAACCAAGTAAATTACTGGCCCATCAATTAAAGAAAGAACAAACTGAAATAACTATTAAAGCAATTAATCTCAATGATAATATAACATATCAACCTAAAGAGATTAATCAAGAATTCTTTGAATTCTACAATACACTTTACAAATCTCAAAGTTCTCATTCACAAGAACAACTGGACCAGTACTTACAAAATAAGAAATTGTCAAAATTGTCTGAATTAGACCAGCAATACCTTAACTCATCATTTACAAAAGAAGAGGTTCTGGCCACAATTAAGTTAATGCCCATAAATAAAAGCCCAGGACCAGATGGTTTTTCTGCTGAATTTTATAAAGAATTTTGGACTGAACTTCATCCCATTTTTATGGCAATGATGTATAATTTCTGTCACAACAGAATACTCCCTCAATCAATGAACCTAGCACATATCACAGTATTGCACAAAAGTGGCAAAGATCCTTTAAATTGTTCATCATATAGAACTATTAGTCTTTTAGATCACGATTACAAGATTATAACCAAATTATTAGCAAAAAGACTAGAAGATATTTTGCCTAAATTGATTAATCCAGACCAATCAGGTTTCATAAAAGGGAGATATTCTGCTGACAATATATGGAGACGTTTGAATGTAATAAATAATTTGGACACCAGTTGAAGCCCTTCTCTGCTCCTATCACTGGATGCAGAGAAGGCCTTCGATAGGGTTGAATGGAACTTTCTTTTTTCTATACATGACAAGCTTAATATGGGACCGAACTTTATCGCTTGGATTAAAGCAATCTATAAAAATCCTAAAGCAGCTGTCATTACCAATGGAGCTTCCTCTGATTTTTTTGCACTAACGAGAGGGACAAGACAAGGATGCCCACTGTCGAGTTCACTCTTCGCGATGGTGATTGAATTGTTGGCGTCATGTGTACGAGACAATATTAACATTAAAGGACTGAAAATGAATAAGGAGGAACATAAAATATCCTTATACGCAGATGACATTATTTTATACATAAAAGACCCAGAACAGTCCTTATCACACTTATATAACGAAATAGAACAATTTGGAAAATACTCTGGATTTAAGTTAAACTTTAATAAATTAAATGCTTGTCTCCTGCATCTGACCCCAACCGAAACGATGTATAAAACATATCCTTTTAATTGGTCTCCAGAAGGGTTTAAATATTTGGGAATAAACATTACACCGCAACTAGAGAACTTGTACAGGGAAAACTATTGTCCTCTTATAGAAAAGATAAAAAATTATTTGTGTAAATGGTCCATGCTCCCATTATCTCTGCTGGGAAGAATAAATGTAATAAGAATGAACGTCCTTCCAAGACTAAATTTCCTTTTTCAAATGTCACCATGTTACTTATCTACAGAATTTTTCAAATCTATGAATAGACCCATCTCAAAATGTATTTGGTGCAACAAAATGCCTAGGATAAAGTTATTGACACTTATGAAGCCAGAATCCATGGGAGGTCTTGGTCTCCCCAATCTCCAACATTATTTTTGGTCAGCCCAATTAAGAAATGTACTGTCATGGTCGTTGGGAAGACTGGACTCACAGTGGTTTCAGCTAGAAGCTAAATTTGTTGACCCGTTACCATTGGACTCTCTCATATTTATAAAACAATTTAAAAAGATAAGAAACATAGGTAATTGTTTCACTGTTTTTAACACACTATGTGCTTGGAAGGACTGCTCAAAAAAACTTGGTATCACCAATTGTACCTCCATATACTCTCCTATCTATCACAACCCTGATCTAGATAAACATCTAAGATCAATTAATATACTCCAATGGGCTCAGTTGGGGATAAGTCAATTCAAAGACCTGTTTCACACAAATATGCAGTTAAAATCATTTATGGATTTAAGAACAGAATATGCCATCCCAAATACTGATTTCTTTAAATATTTACAAATGCGAAACATTATACACATACTGAGAAGAGAAAATAAACTAAGACTAGAATTACATGAAATAGAACCAACCACAATTAAAGGTAAAATTTGTGAATTGTATGACATCTTCTCCAAAGAATGTCACTCATCTTTTTTGCCTTTGTTGAGGATCTGGGAGACAGATCTAACCATGAAATTTGAAGAAAATACATGGCTAAATATTTGTGATAGAATACACTTTCCATTTACAAGTAACAAAATCAAAGAAGCTAATTTTAAATGTATCCATAAATTGTATCTAACTCCAATAAAAATGCATAAAATGTCTAGAGATAATTCAATAAACTGTCCTAGATGTAAAACTAACGAAGGAACATTTCTACACATGTTTTGGCACTGTGATAAACTAAAACGATTCTGGAATTGCATTCATTCATTTACAAAATCTGTATTAGAAACGGAATTTGACTTGTCTCCATGTGCCTACTTACTAAATGAATTACCAGAGATCCAGATGGATCCAAAAAAATATAGACTGCTGATTGTTATAACATACTTTGCCAAGAAATGTATTCTCCTGTTTTGGAAAAATGACTCTTTGCCCACTTTTGAGATGTTTCAAGATCAGATATCCCAGCTTCTTCCTTTTTTTTTGAACTTTCTTTTATTTTGTGTCATATTGAACATCACATTGCATTAATCATACAGTATAATATACTTGATTCACATAGTCAATGACATTTGTTACTCAGGCTCTTCCCTCTTATTCAATTTGTTTAAGGTATTCAGCGTAATCAAAATAAGCTGTATAATCCGAGTACGCCTCTTAAACAACCCAGTGGGGAGGGATTTTTACAATATTTTTTTTTATGATTTTTTGTAGGATAAGAAACGAAAAAATAAATAGAAAAATAAATTTAGCAAAAGGAAAAAAATATATACTTTAACAGAAAAAAAAGAACAACAAAAAAAGAAAAGAAAAAAAAAGAGAGAGAGGGCGTCAGGCTCATGCTAATGTATCTCCAGGTACAAGGTTACAAGTGACCATCTCTGCATAAACATATCTTTTTTCAGTTGCAATTGTGCAGTCATTTCTTCCATTGTATACATCTGTCTCAGTCTCTTGGTCCATTGTTTGATTGTCGGTGGTTGATTTTGTAGCCATGCCATAGTTATCATTTTCCTTGCTATTAACAGTATCACTCTCAAGATGTATAATGTATCTCCATAGTATGTGCCTTTCGGTATACATCCCAAGATATAGTACGATGGATTCAGAGGTAAGTCAAGATCTAGAATGGTTTTAATCTCATTTTTGATATTCATCCAAAATGTCTGCACCCTTGGACAGTCCCAGAAAATATGTGTATGATCTCCGATCATTCCACATCCTCTCCAACATAGTGGTGAGGACCCACCAGCAAATCCGGAGAGAACTTGAGGAGTCCTAAAGTACCTGACCTTGACCTTCCAGTCAAACTCCTTCCACATTGGGCTATTTGTGATTTTATGATTGCTTGAATGGCTGTCCTCCCATTCTTCATTTTCTATGATCACATTAGCTTCCAACTCCCATTTTTCTTTAATATAGGTGGTGTCTCCTGGATCGTCTAGTTGTAACATGTTGTAAATATTGGATATCTGCTTTCTTTCCATCAAGTTTTTTTCTATTGTGTTTATAAAGTACCGCTCCACATTTGTTGGTGGTCTCTTAATTGCTTCCCACTCACTGTGAGTCATTACATAGTGTCTTATTTGAAAGTATCTAAACATGTCTTTCGAAGGTAGATCAAAACATTGCTGTAGCTGTGCAAACGATTTAAAACAGTCTCCTTCCATTAATTGATTGATAGTAACCAGGCCCAAATCCGCCCATTTTTTAAAACCCCCATCCTCCATAGCTGGCCGGAATTCTGTATTGTCTGCTATTGGCATGGCCCTAGATATTGATCGTGGACCTCCCCCCTTTTTCCTTACACTTTCCCATACCTTTAATGTATTTGTAATCCATTTGTTACCAATCTTAATTTTTTTCCAGTATGCTTTCCCCAGGAATATTATGGATCTGAGAGGGGTCTTTGGAATTGAGTTTTGCTCAATCTGTACCCATCCTGAGTCTAGGTCCTTTTGTATCCAATGCACAAGTATGCGTAATTGAGCTGCCCAGTAGTAGTTTCTTAGGTTTGGTAGACCAAGACCACCCTTGTTCTTTGGCAAACATAGTGTTTTAAGCCTTACTCTAGGTTTTTTCCTCTGCCAGATAAATTTGGATAGGAGTTTATCTAACCTTTTAAAGGTAGTGGCAGGTATTGGTATAGGTAGAGACTGGAAGAGAAAAATAAGTCTAGGTAGCACATTCATTCGAATTGATTCTATTCTTCCCACTAGGGAGAGAGAGGTAAAATGTCCCATCTGGCCATGTCTGATTTGATTTGTACAATCAACTTTTCGTAGTTTGCTTGATATAACTGATTGCTGCTGGGAGTCAAAATGATTCCTAAATACCTGAATCCGTCTCTAGCCCAATGGAAGGGTGCTATACTATTCAGATGTATTGGCCATGTTCCCACTATCATCATGGCTTCTGATTTGGTCTCATTTATCTTATAACCCGACAGTTTGCCGTAATTTCTTAAATCCATCATTATGTTTGGAATTGATTCTAAAGGGTTTTTGATATAAAGTAAAATGTCATCAGCAAATAGCGAGATCTTGTGTGTAATGCCTTTTTGGTCATCTATTCCCTGTATCTGAGGGTTTGATCTAATCATCTCCGCTAGTGGCTCTATGCCAATCGCGAATAGTAATGGAGACAAAACGTCTCCTTGGCGTGTCCCTCTCTGTATGTCAAAGAAGTGAGAGCAGTGACCATTCACCCTTACTCTAGACTTAGGATTTTTATATAAACATTTTATCCATTCTATAAATGTGTTATTGAATCCCATACCTTTCAATGTTAGTTCAAGGTACAGCCAATCAACTCTATCAAATGCCTTCTCGGCATCTAAGCCGAGAAGCATTGATGGTTCTTTTCGAAATCCAGCCAATGTTTGCAGATTTAAAGTTCTTCTGATGTTGTTAGCACCCTGTCGACCAGTGATAAAGCCAGTCTGGTCTGGGTGTATCAGTTTTGTTATATGTTTCTGTATTCTTTTTTTAAGTATAGATGTCAATATCTTGAAATCGTTGCAAAGGAGACTTATGGGCCTATAGGAACTACATCTTGTGGGGTCTTTACCTTCTTTATGTATTACCGAGACAATAGCTTCTGACCAGCTTCCTGGTGGATCTCTCTCAGATAGGGCATAGTTATAAACTACACTTAATACTGGTGTTAATTGTTCAGTGAAATGTTTATAAAATTCATTTGAAAACCCATCTGTACCTGGTGATTTATTGTTCTTAAGCATCTGAATAGTTTCCCCTATCTCCTTCTCCGTAATAGGGGAGGTTAGCTCATCCGCCTCATCTGGGGATAGTTTAGAAAGTTTAAGGTTATCTAAGAAGTTGTTGATTTTTTCTTTCTTGTTTTCCAATTGCTGTGCTTTGTAGAGGTCGGTATAGTAATCTGCAAATGCATTAGCAATTTCTTGCGTTTGCATTACTTCCATGTGTGTGCTGGGGTGTTTAATCTTTGGAACTATCCGACTTGACTGTATTTTGTGGAGCTGGAATGACAGTAGCTTGCTTGCCCTATTTCCCATCTCATAGTAATTCCTACCAGCAAATCTAAGGGCTCCTTCCGCTTTGTATGTCAACAGGTCATCTAGTTTTTGTTTGCAGGTTAGTAGAGCTTTTAAATCTTCTTCATCTCTGTTCAGTTTATGTTTCCTTTCTAGTATTTTTAACTCATTTTCTAGGTTCTGCTGTTTTTCATTTCGCTGTTTCTTTAGTGCACTTGAAATTGAGATAATTTTACCTCTCATTACAGCCTTTGCCGCGTCCCATAAAATTGATGGTGAGACATCCCCCTTATTGTTGAGATCAAAATAACTCTTCAGTTCTTCACTTATCCTCTCCCGTGTGTGAGAGTCAGACAGCATGGATACATTGAGCCTCCAATATTTAAAGATTTTATTGGTACTGAGGTTAAGTTGAAGAGTTAGAGGTCCATGATCTGAGATGGTCGCTGGTTCAATGATACATGATTCAACTTTGTCAATATCTTGCTTGGAAATACAGAAGTAATCTATCCGAGAGTAGCTACCATGGACCCCAGACCTAAAGGTAAAGTCTTTCTGCCTAGGATGGTGGAAACGCCATGCATCTATAAGTCCAAATTCTTTTATCATTGCATTCAGTGATCTAGATTTTTTTGAAATGGGTCCACAATCTACAGGCAGTTTGTCTACTTTTGGATTTAGTACACAGTTGAAATCACCGGCCATAAGGATAATTCCTTTGGCATTACCAGCCAAAAGTGAGGCTATACCTTTAAAGAAATTGGGGCAGTCTTCATTTGGTGCATATATATTTAGAAATGTTATGATTGATCCTCCTATTGACCCCAGGACCATAACATATCTGCCCTGGTCATCTGCAATTTCCTTTTCTTTGGTGAAGTATACTGATTTGTTAAATAGAATAGCCACTCCTCTCTTTTTCCCTGTTTGACAGGACGCACTATACACCTGGCCCACCCATTCTCTCTTCAGTTTCTGGTGTTCGTTCATTGATAAGTGCGTTTCTTGAATGAATGCTATAGAGCACTGCATTTTCTTAAGTTGTCCAAAAAGTTTTTTCCTCTTTATTGGGTTGTTAAGACCATTTATATTGTAACTAATACATTTAAGGCTTGTCATAATGTCATTGTATTTCGTATGTACAACATAGATCTATCTTCCATAGTATATGAGCTTGAGGCATTTGTCAAAGAGTATACAACATAAAAAACAAAACAAAATGGTCCCCTATTCACTTGTAAGGGAAAACCTAGGGCTTCCAATTTTCCAGTAAGCTGTCTTACATAAATCACAAATGAAATAATCTCCCGATGTTCTAGAGAGGTGTAGCTTTCTCTCTCAGGGAGCATATTGCACTAAGTGCAGAGAAGTTAACCACGAACGTATAGGGTTAACCTTTGCCTGGTAACACAGGCTAAGTGTGATCCGTCTATGGCTCAGTCTCTGGCCTCAGAACCACATATAAATTAAAGTAGATTTAATATATTTAAATTTTCCCAACAGGTAATTAATACTCAGGGTAAATGATAATCATATTAGTCAGCAGCATGTCCATTATTTCTTGTGTTTTACACTTATTGTAAACATTTCGTTAGTTTACTATATCTAACTGGTTTACTCATCTTTATCGTCCATGAATGATCTTAGGTCTGCGGCAGATAGTGACGTCATGGCTCCTTTCGTTCGCTGCTCACGCCCTCTTCTTTGTGTTCGCCACCTGTCCCTTGTCAGTTCTCTTTGTAGTTTCTCTCTTTCGTCGATTTGGACATGAATTCCCAGTTCTTTCAGTGTGGGAATTGCATCTACCAGAGAGTCAAACACCTTCGTTCCCGATTCTGTTGTCATCCTGAGTCGTGCCGGGTATGGGCAATTAGCGCGTATCTAGGCCTGCCGCGATAAGCAATAAATCGATTAATTGCCGCGATAATTAAAATGAATGCAATGATTTTGACGGGCGCGATTAATTGCTATTTGCGCGTTTGTTTTAATGAGGCGGACCCAGTGCCCCTTGTCAGTCACTGTCCGTGTTGGGAGGCGGGCCGCTGGCTTTCTATTCTACTAGCATTAACGTTACTCATACAAACAGAGTAAACACAGTTTTCAATCAATCAATCAATAACAACATTAACGAGACCCTCGTTGTGTCTATTCTGCTAACGCTAACGTTACCTCTCATTGTGTCTATTCTACAAGCGTTAACATTACCAGTCGCGTCTATTTGCTAACGTTAGCATTAGGTAATAACCGGTTTAAAATGGATGGTGATTACCTCACGTTGTGTCTATTCTACTAGCATTAACGTTACTCATACAAACAATCAATAGCGAGTTATATTGATCACGCTATGTACGATAGCCATGCTAAAACGCTAGCACAACATTAGCACCTAACCTAACAACAAGCCTTAACAAGTCAGCGATCTTTTTGCGAGACTAAACTCTCCGCTCGGTGGCAAATTGTGTTGATGTCGGTTTTGTTTAATCAATAAATGAGGCAGAATACACAGTGACTGTATCCTTTGTTTATTGCACTTGTGCCTGCTGCAAACATAATGCTTATGAAATCCTAGAGACGCGTCTCTATTCTGACCAATCAGTGGTCTGCAGTGTTTCACGTGACTTTTCTGGTACCCAAAGTACCTGATAATCGCAACAATACTTCCGGTCCGGTCGGTGGGCTTCAAAATAAAAGTCTAAAACACCGGAAAAGACGGAGCGGTGGGCTTCAAAATAAAAGTTTTGGGAAATAAATTTCTCCAAAAAAAAAATTCTCTAACCGGTCGCAATAATATCGCTTATCGCGATATTTTCGGGGGCAATTAATCGCCCAGCAAAATGTGTTATCGTGGCAGGCCTACGCGTATCCCTTTTTCCTTCAGCTGTTTACCTGACCCCTCTTCTTTTGCAGGTCTGGGGAGTAATCGTGATCAAAATAGATCCTTTTCCCTTGAAATGTGACGGTTTGTCCCCATGCGAGCTGTAGAACCTGTTCTTTGATATTGAAATCTAGAAAGCGCACAATGATAGAGCGCGGGGGTGCGCTAGACTCTCTCGGTTTGGCCATCAGTGATCTGTGCGCTCTTTCTATCTTAATCTCAGACTCAAGTTCAGGTGTTATTTTCAGGGATGTTGTCAATAGCTGCTTCACAAACTCTTTAGTATCCTTGTCCTCGCTACCTTCAGGGACTTGGTAGATCCGGATATTGTTGCGTCTGAGTCTATTTTGCAAGTCTTCACAGGTTGCTGTAATTTCTGCATCTCTTCTTACAAGGTATTTGAGCGCCCTCTGGTGTCTCATTCCACTATCATCCAGTTTCGTGATTTCTTTTTCAATTACCGTAATTCTACCTTCTGTTTTGTCAATCCATTCAGTTACTTGCGACATAGATGTTTCAAGTTTGCTCACTGAAGACTGGGTGGCATTGTGTGCTTCTTTATTCTCTCTCCTTAGATCTTTTAATTCTTTTAGAATCGCGGATTCCTCTCTCTCTGTTTCCTCGTCAGTGTCGGAAGAGCTGGTTTGACAAGCCTGTTCATCTGTGACATCTTTCTCATTTCCAGAGTCGGTTTTGGTATTTCTTTTAGCACTTCGTTTCTTCGGGCTCATCTTTAGACTTCTTACCGTTTCACTCGTTAAATGTTGCTGACAATATCTGTTTGTTGGGTCGTTTATCTCGGGGGTTCTGAGGAGCTCGAGATTCAAGCTGCTACCCGGACATCACACAACCGGAAGTCTCCTGAAACTCTCCCAGCTTCTTCCATTGGAGAGATTGACCTTGGAGGAACGTGGCCGGGGGTGGATGTTCCGGGACCTTTGGTCTCCGCTGTTTTCTCGATTGAGCAGGGGGGCTGTTGATTGATACGGCTAGTGGCGGTATGTGAATATATCCGCATGCTGTCGCTGGCCGTGTCGATTGGTGGTTTTGCTGTTTGGTTATGGGAAGGGTGGGGGCCGGGGGTCTTGGGGTGTCTATCCCCGGTTGTGTATTTTTTGGAGGTGGGTTTCCCTAGTGGAAGAAGTTGTACAACAGACGCGTAAGAGGCCTGTCTGTTGTATAACAATGATGTTGTTGTTGTCGTTGTTATTATTTATTATTGTTTATTTTATTATTGTCCTGTCTTTATTTAGTTTTGTTGACCGCAGGTGGGGGAAGGGACCAGAGAGTGAGATAATAATAATAATAATAATAATAATAATAATAATAATAATAATAATAATAATAATAATAATAATAATAATAATAATAATAATAATAATAATAATAATAATAATAATAATAATAATAATAATAATAATAATAATAATAATAATAATAATAATAATAATAATAATAATAATAATAATAATAATAATAATAATAATAATAATAATAATAATAATAATAATAATAATAATAATAATAATAATAATAATAATAATAATAATAATAATAATAATAATACCAAATATATAAAAATACGTATGAGAAAAAATAAACAGTGTAAACAATATCATTAACTCTGAATATAAAAATATGAGAAAAGTAAACAAGACGTGGTCTCGGACTGGTGGGGGCCCCTGACTCGAGGTCTTGGTGGGTCGGAGTGTTAAAGAGGCATGATGCTCTGGTTCGCTGGGGCGCCGGATTTGGGGTCCTCACGGGGTGGGGACCTTGGTTGTCGATACTGGAGATGACGGGTGCTCAGGTAATCTCGCCTTATGGTACATACATGTGGGTATAATGTGTGTATATATATATATATATATATATATATATATATATATATATATATATATATATATATATATATATATATATATATATATATATATATATATATATATATATATATATATATATATATATGTATGTGTGTATGTATATTCTTATTCATTTACATATTTAATTTATACATGACTATTTTATTTTTCATTATTCTGATTTAACTGATGGTCTTGTTATTGTCGTTATTATCCTGTTATTGTCCTGTGATGTCTTGTTTATTAGTATTGTTATTGTATTGTGTTGTCTTGTTTCATGTTGAAAAGGGAAAATAAAGAAAAACTGTGTAAAAAAAAAAAAAAAAACAGCCCTGGGGGGCCCCTATGTTGAGGGTGATGGATGAGGAGGTGCAGTTGCCCTCACCACCTGGGGTCTGCCCGTCAGGAAGTCCAAGACCCACTGGCAGAGGTCATAGTTCAAGCCCAGGTCCCGAAGCTTGGCTATGAGTTTTGAGGGGACTATGGTATTGAATGTTGAGCTGTAGTCGATGAATAGCATTCTCACATAGAGATTCTCACATTATAAGATACTCTGTTGTATCTTAGAACTTTGCACTGCTCTGTTGTTATATATCTTATTGAACAATTTTATGTCCCTTCTATTTTATAATTTAATTTATAGCCTATTTTTAAACTGAATCAAACCGCACTTTTTTTACTCTGTCTATTCTATTTTTATTATTTTTATTACTGAATGCAACTGTAAACAGAAAGGCCTATTGGGATGCTAGATCCTAATGTGAAAAACTGTGATTTACCTTACCTTGCTACCTCTATATTATTTATGCTCGCTTTTGCCTGTATTTTTTTACTGTTGTGAAGTACTTTGAACTGCAACTTCTGTGCGATACAAATAAAGTGTATTATTATTATTATATGGGAGCCATGGGGGGAGGTGGGAGAGACGAAGGACAAGGTTTCCGACCACTATCGAGTGCTTCCAATTGCTGTTTTCTTTCACTCTCATACAAACCTCACAAATACACGCAAACTTGAGCGACGACTTTACAATGTGCCTGTGTGGTGAGATCAGGCACCTGGGCCAGAAGGTGAAAGTACGGGTAGACACCATCGACACGAAAACACTCAAAATACTGTTTAATCTCCTACTTTTGTCACAGGGAGGTAAAAACGATATCTGCACTATTTCCAGAAGCGCAATCCATCGATAATGTTTCACATATTTTAACAAGAACATTGCCAGACAAAGAGATACCGGAACAATGACATGCAAATCAGTGTAGTGTGTCTCCGAGGTTACAGGAAGAAGTGTGGGAAGATAATATGTCTCTGTTATTCATTGGCGCGGTGTGCATAAGGGTGCCCACTTTCCCCACTTTATTTTCGGTGTTGTTCTAACGCATTAATTTGCATTAATGGCTTGCAAAATCAATTAAAACGCTCTAATTGTACTTTGTATGCCATGCTGTTTTAATGATCCAGCGAGGAGAAAGAAAACAGACTAAAACAAGGAACTAGGAGGAAGGGGGAAAAAATATATAAAAGCTTTTTAAATTATTTTGTTTAATGACACCTTATTATAATCTAGAAGAGAAAATCCCTCAAAATACATGTATATGGTATATATATTATTGTACATGCTATCATACAGATTATATGGGTTATATGCAGGTGTAGTAGCTATATAGAAGGATTATATGCAGGTATGTTCAGACAGATATGTATATATATATATATATATATATATATATATATATATATATATATATATATATATATATATATATATATATATATATATATATATATATATATATATATGTGTGTGATAAATATAAATATATAAATATTTATATATGGTATATATGCTGTCAGGCATAAACATAAGGAACTCATTCCATCCCCGAAAGCTGCCAGAGAATGAGGCGACATCCGACATGACAAGCTTATTGTCCAACCCCCTTCCCAAAGGCTAGGAGCAGGAGCAGGAGCTAGAGATTAGCTCTCTGGTTTCCTTAACTTCAGCTCATTACAGACTGTGTAATGATATGCATCTTCTTCCCTTATCAAAGGGTCTTGTTATGGCCCATTTGAATGTCTGCAGTATCAGAAATAAGGTACATGAACTTAACTATCTGATTACAGAAAACACCATTCATATTTTGGCCATATCGGAGACCCATCTGGATGCTACTGTTTTTGACACAGAGGTGGCCATTGATGGCTATAATATATTTAGAAGGGACAGGAATAAACATGGGGGTGGCATAGCATTATATATCAGAAATCACTTTCCGACAACACTGTGCTCTGAGTTCATGTCAGATAGTTTAGAATCTCTGTGGGTCAAAGTGCATCTTCCTCATCTAAAGCCAGTGCTGATCGGCTGCTGCTATTATAGACCTCCCGGGTCTGATGTGCAATACCATAATGACTTATGTGTGTTAATTGACAGAGTTACAGATGTGAATGGTGATATTTTTTTTACTTGGGGATATAAACATAGACTGGTTTGCGAATCAATATCTAATGAAACAAAATACTGTATCATTAATCGATGCTTGTAATCTGTCTCAGATGATCTCTCAACCAACCAGAGTCTTAACTAACAGTGCTGGCCATACTTCTGCCACTTGCATAGACCATATTTACACAAATATTCCTGAACGCTGCATTAAACCAGTTTCTCGATCTGTGGGCTTTAGTGACCATAATATTATAGCAATTACCAGGAAAACTAAAATTCCTAAATGCAAGGTCAATATAATACATAAAAGGATGTTCAAGAAATTCATTCCTGACAGTTTTTTGGCAGATGTTGGTGATATTGACTGGGCTGATGTGTATACTGCTGAGGAGCGTGAGGCCTCCTTAAATATCTTTATGGAATGCTTCATGAAGATTGTTGATAAGCATGCCTCTATGAGAAAGTGTATTGTAAAGGTTAGACCAGCTCCATGGCTGAATGAGACTCTAAAGAGCCTCATGAAGGAAAGAGATGAAGCCAAATCTACATTAGTAATGTCTGGATTAGTGGATTAGTGGATTAGTACTGCCAACTGAGAAACCAGGTTACAAAACTGAATAGATCAATGAAAAAAGAATATTACATGCAAAGAATAAATGCTGTAAAGCAAGATAGTAAAGAGCTCTGGAAAACCCTTAATGAAATAATGGGGAGAAGGACAATTGGTGGGGTTTCCTTTGTGGAATCAGAAGGCATGTTTCTGACAAAACCATCTGATATAGAAAATTATTTTAATGATTTCATCATAAATAAGGTATATGCACTAAGGCAGAAGATGGACAATACTGATTATGATTATCTAAAGCTCATAAAAATAATGTGATGTTAGACAAGAGTTGCACTTTTAAGTTTAATTGTGTAGATTAGCGGGAAGTAAGGAGGCTGTTGAAGTCCCTTCCTGAACATAGCTCAGTAGGTACTGATATGCTAGATACTAGATAGTAAGGTACTTGGTCTGGCAGCTGACTATGTTTATTGTCCGATTATATGTCAAGTCAAGACAAGTCAAGTCAAGAGTTTTATTTGTCACGGCATACAAGTATACAATGAAATGCGGGTGGTCTTGCCCGCAATGATGTGCATTACAGTGGTACAACTTATGTCATATATTAAATGCATGCTTAATGAAAGGTGTTTATCCCACTGTCTGGAAAGATGGTAAAATGATTCCCTTGCCTAAAGATGGCAGACTAGCACTCACTGGGAAGAACAGTAGACCTATCGCTATTCTCCCAGTTCTCAGTAAACTGATGGAGAGAATAGTCCACTCACAAATACAGGATTACTTTGACTGTAACGGCTTGAACACAAGTTTTCAACATGCTTACAAACCTAACCATTCCACTTGTTCTGCCCTTACAGTAATGACAGATGACTGGCTCAAGGAAATTGATAACTTAAAGATGACTGGTGCAGTATTACTTGATTTTAGTGCTGCATTCGATGTCATAGACCACGATCTGCTCATCTGTAAACTAGAATGCTATGGGTTTTGTCCAACAGCCATCATATTTATGAAGAGTTATCTCACAAGTAGGACACAAAGGGTTTATTACACTGGCAGCTGGTCTCACTCTAAGGTCTTAGACTGCGGGGTCCGGCAAGGGAGCTGCCTAGGACCACTCCTATACGCCATCTTCACAAACAACTTACCATCAGTTCTGTGTAAAGCAACTGTACAAATGTATGCCGATGATTCCACATTGTACTATGCTGCAAAAACTGTCAGTGAACTGGACAATGTTTTATCAGCTGAGTTAAATATGGTGTTTGATTGGATAAAACGGAATAAGTTTGTACTAAACATCTCAAAAACCAAATCAATTATCTTGGGTTCGAGTCATAAACTGTCATCGATAGCAAAAATGTGTTTGAACGTGTCTGAGGAACCCATAGAACAGGTAAATAAAGTAAAATGACTGGCCATAATAATTTATAGCCAGCTGTCATGGACAGAACACATTGATACCATAGTGAAGAAGATGGGGAGTGGTATCTCCATGGTGAGGAAATGTCTTTTTTATGTCCCTACATACATTGTGGGACAGGTGGCGAAATCTTAAATTTTATGTCACCTGGATTATTGTGCACCAGTATGGTCCTCTGCATCCAAAGGTCAACTAAAGAAATTGCAAACTGCCCAGAACAGAGCTGCAAGGTTAGTCTTTCATTGTTCCATGAGAACAAACACTATCACTATGCACCATCAACTCTCATGGTTAACGGCAGAGAATAGGCTGGTTTTCAACACGGTTAAATTTTTCAGGAACAGTCTTTTCGCCTCAACCTGTTTTCTTATACAAACAAATTGTCAGATGCAGTCAGCTTCATTCTTATTTTACTAGGTCAGCCGATGATGGACAGATTATGTTACCACGTCCAAAATCAAATGCTTTAAAGAGGACTATTGTTTATCGTGCCATCAATCATTGGAATAACTTCCCACTGAACATAAGTAAATTGAATAGCAAAGTGTCTTTCAAATACCACCTGAGAATGCACTACTTAAATATGTGAGCAAAATATTCTGATGTTGATAATGATGTCTACAATATTTTACTGTTTTTAGATTATCATTGTTAATTGTGATTGTCATATGTATCTCATGTATTGTTATGTTTTGTGTTTTCTGTTGTCTTTCTGTGTGGACCCCAGGAAGACTAGCTCGCCACTTAGGTGGCAGCTAATGGGGATCCTTTTAAACAATAAACAATACAGCACTATTGTACATGCTATCATACAGAGTTATATGGGTAGACTATAATACAAGGTATTTATGATCATTATGATTAGCCTCGTCAGTATCGAGGAAGCTTCTCGATAGAAGCGGGCGAGTTCAGGAGGTCGAACTCTGTTTACTTTGCATGCTTCCTGCTCTAAGGCGGAGGAAGGCGGAGGAAGGTGGAGGAAGGCGGAGGAAGGAGGAGGAAGGCGGAGGAAGGAGGAGGAAGGTGGAGGATGGCGGAGGAAGGCGGAGGAGGGCAGAGGAAGGCAGAGGAAGGCGGAGGAAGGCGGAGGAGGGCGGAGGAAGGTGGAGGAAGGCGGAGGAGGGCGGAGGAAGGCGGAGGAAGGCGGCGGAAGGCGGCGGAAGGCGGCGGAAGGCGGAGGAGAGAGGCTGTGTTTGAGGAGCTAAAGGTGTAGATCTCATCTGTAAGGACCAGCTGGCCGAGTGGGTAGCAGCTCTGGGCCACAGATAAGCAGAAGTGTGGCCTTAATCCTGCCAATGGAGCCTCCTGCCGCAGGAAGTCAGGAGGGAACCTACAGCCCCCTCCAACCCCCCCCCCCCCCGATCGTTCTGATGTGGTTTGATTTTCACGAGATGTTCTGCCAATAAATGCCTGAGAGAAAGGAAAAGAGAGAGAAACAGAGAGAGAGAGAGAGAGAGAGAGAGAGAGAGAGAGAGAGAGAGAGAGAGAGAGAGAGAGAGAGAGAGAGAGAGAGAGAGAGAGAGAGAGAGAGAGAGAGAGAGAGAGAGAGAGAGAGAGAGAGAGAGGGGGGGGGTACTGGGAGGCTTCTCAAACTCTAATTACACGATATAATTGCTTAACGGGTGCAATTTTCAAAACAGACCCTGTAATGATTTCCAATGCGTCTTTTCAGAGCGGCACTGGGGAGCTTCAGGAAGGAGAGCTGGGTGCCAGCGATGAGCAGATCTTGTATAGAAAGATATATATAAATGTTATTATATTATAAATAATATGAATGAACGCCTAGTGATATCACAGTTAATTTCACTACCACCAAGCGATTTCCCTCGTTTATATTTGCATAGATTATGCAAATTGTCTAAAAACAAATATATATTTGTTATATATATATATATAATTGTTATCGTAATAACTTAATACATTGTTATCTATTGTTATTTTAATATGTGTATATATCTTCCTACTCCTTTTCGAACATGTAAATTGTTCTCTATTATTCTTCGTTTTTTTCCATGTCATTGAGATTAATTATTTGTTTTTGTTTTATTTTGTTCAAAATAAAGATTTAAAAAAGATCGACCATTATCATGTATGTATACATAAGTGTTGAGGCAGGAAGAGACTGTACTAATTGAAGTATTTTGTCACATTCAGTCCTCAAGCATTAAGTTCGGTCCATGATACACAAGATGAACTTTTAACAAGAACGAAGAAAAAAAGTTAAAAAGAAAATTCCATGTGAATTGTCTGTTTTTTCAAAAATGCTCACAGGAAGTAGATTGTTGTCGTTTTGCTTTGTTCCACTGGTCATAACTTTTAAAAGTCCAGGACAGGAAGGCGTTGGAGTGTAAACAAGAAGCGCTCTCCCCGGATCTCCTTTACTTAACGGCTTATTTGTGGAATAATGAAAGTTACTTAACAACAATTAGGAACCATTAAAGCTGTAATTGGTAGGTAATGGATAATCTGCCTGTTATGGCACCCTGGACGCACGACTCGATACTCATCCTGTGTTTAATTGCCATTTACTTTAGATTAATATTTGCGATAACCTTCGAGTGGAAGCAAAGGCTGAATGTAAAATACGAAAATGCAAAAGGGGATCCTTCATCACCTATTCATTACTCATCATTAGGACGTATAGCGGCTCACTTAGCGCGCGCAGGCGTCATGTGCAGTGCAGAGCGACGTGCGGGCCCTAATGTTAACCCTTTCTTTCACAGCCACACTACAGAAGGTTAACCCTTTACTATCACACTACCGACGTGAAAGGGTTAAATATGAACACCTACAGGCATTAGGGGGACCTGAGGCATTGATGAGCTGATGGGAAGAAGCTTGTCTAACTCCAGGGTAGATGGCAAATAATCAAATTTCCCAAAAAGTTGCTGTGTTTCCTTTAAGCTAAATCTAAATCCATGTCAGAAACATCACAGTAACTTGCAGTGGAATCAGACCTGGGTTTTACAGACACTTTGGAAGAGACAGCGTGACTCGTTCTGTACCGGGGCGGTGAACCTATGAACCTCACAGCAGTGTTGTAGTTATGTACCCGTGTGGTGAACCTATGAACCTCACAGCAGTGTTGTAGTTCTGTACCGGGGCGGGTGAACCTATGAACCTCACAGCAGTGTTGTACCGGGGCGGTGAACATATGAACCTCACAGCAATGTTGTTTAGTTTAGTTTAGTTTATTCGGATCCCCATTAGCCATTGCCACAGGCATAGGCTACTATTACTGGGGTCCACACAAATCAATACAATACAATAAAATCAATACAATACAATTAATACAATACAATACAATAAAACAATACAATACACCTCAATAACACCTACAAATATTATATAATATATCTAAGTTCACCAATCACACATACCCATCTACTCAATCATGTTTTCAAGGCATATATGTTCACTTAAAGCATAACAATACATCTCAATACAATATACAAATATATTAAAAATCTAAGTTCAACAATCACACATACCCATCTTCTCAATCACCCACTATGTTTACTTAACTGACAGTACCACTCTTTCTTATATGATTTTTAAGGTGTTTTTTAATGTCTGTTTGTCTTCAACCCTAGTTAGTGCAGGTGGTAAGGAATTCCATGCAGTCATGGCTCTATACATCACAGTCCTTTTCATTGCATTTGTTCTTGGCATCTTTACAGTACATCTTTCCTTTGACACATGCCTGGTGGAGTAACTGTGTCTGTTGATTGTGTTGTACCGGTCTGTTGATTGTGTTGTACCGGGGCGGTGAACCTATGAACCTCACAGCAGTGTTGCAGTACTGTACCCGTGTGGTGAACCTATGAACCTCACAGCAGTGTTGTAGTTCTGTACCGGGGCGGTGAACCTATGAACCTCACAGCAGTGTTGTAGTTCTGTACCGGGGCGGTGAACCTATGAACCTCACAGCAGTGTTGTACCGGGGCGGTGAACCTATGAACCTCACAGCAGTGTTGTACCGGGGCGGTGAACCTATGAACCTCACAGCAGTGTTGTAGTACTGTACCCGTGTGGTGAACCTATGAACCTCACAGCAGTGTTGTACCGGGGCAGTGAACCTATGAACCTCACAGCAGTGTTGTACCGGGGCGGTGAACCTATGCACCTCACAGCAGTGTTGCAGTGCTGTACCCGTGTGGTGAACCTATGATCATCACAGCAGTGTTGTAGTTCTGTACCGGGGCGGTGAACCTATGAACCTCACAGCAGTGTTGTAGTTCTGTATCGGGGCGGTGAACCTATGAACCTCACAGCAGTGTTGTAGTTCTGTACCGGGGCGGTTAACCTATGAACCTCACAGCAGTGTTGCAGTTCTGTACAGTTGGTGTTTCATTATGAGAATATCTCCATGCTCAAGTCGGCTATAGTCCGCGAGGGACTTGTTGCCGGCACTGCTATGGTAAACACCGTTCTGTAGTGGGACGTGTATAGCCTTCTTTTTCCCTTCTCTCTTCGGATGAGAAGAGGGAAAGACAGCAGCTGTCTGAAGTGTTGGCCTGTATTGCTTTTTTCACGTTGTACAGTTTTTCAGTGGTAGCCGATTAGCTTGCTTCATTAGCCGTGAGAATAGCAGGCCCTGGCACTCTGACTACGACATCATCTTTGACAGAAGATGTAGTCGGGCCTGCACCATGACCGGCTGCAGGATGGGGGCGTCTCGCCGGAGTGAGGCTCCGGCCATAGCTTCTTTTTGCCCCACCAGCGAGAGGCCTTTCGTCAACGTGAAGACCAGCCTGTGTTGCGGCCTTTCGCCCTGCGTTCCTTGGTGCAGGTAAGATGTCCATTGGACATTACCCCACTCTTCCTTCCTTCCCCTCCCGAATGTTTTGTTAATAACGATGTTTTTTTCCAGGCAAAACATATGTTACTTCACTACATGTGTGTGAATTGTCTTGGTCGCTTGTATAGCTTGGGTAGCGTTGGCCGAAGCTTGTGCTTTTCTCTCTACCTAGAACAGCGTTTCCGTTAGCCGGTAATTACCGGTTTTTGACCGGCAAAATCTGTTGAAGTCCGACATATTTAATCTCTCCGGTCATAATGTCCGGTGAAAATAATTCCCTCTAAACACAATTAGATTATTTGAATTGTATTAAAATAGGCTAAAATTAAATAGCCTATGCGATGAACGAAACAAACAATCATTAAGCAGCCGGTCTAATAATGACATTGTCTTGTCAGCGCGAGCTGGCTGCTGATATATTTGCGAGAAGCATCCATCTGCCGGCCGGCAGGGTGCAGTACTCCAATTCAGCCATTGGCAATTCAGCTGTTGGGTGGGGGCGCTGCTGAGCGGTTTCCAGACCGGACCTAAAAACACTGCTGCTCCATGCTTCACGTAAATATATCAGCAGCCAGCTCGCGCTGACAACAGAATGTCATTATTAGACCGGCTGCTTGGTGAAGCAACGATGAAACAAATTATTGTTTCGTTCATCGCATAGGCTATTTAATTTTAGCCTATTTTAATACAATTCAAATAATCAAATTGTGTTTAGAGGGAATTATTTTCACCGGACATTATGACCAGCACCAAGTCGTTGGGAGGTGGAGATATAAATCACGCAAACCCACGATAATGTTCAGTTCTTCGCTTGATATAATTAATATAAATGTCCAATATAACGGAATTCGTTAGCTCATAAAAATGTGATTATAACAGACTGCTGTTTATTAAGGTCGGGCAGACTGCCCACCGACACCTCAAGTCGGCAGCAGCACGAAGTCTCGAGGGACTTATTTTATTTGGAATATATTAATGACTGTATATACGCAAAAGTAGCCTAGTTTTAAGTTAAAATATTATAAATGCCTTGATGATGTCATTCTTTATATAGGCATATCAATTGTTTTTAAGCTCAATAAACTCTGACCGGAATTTATCCCATTTGTCCGGTAGATTGAAATCTACCGGACACTCAGACCTGCAAAAAAAAATTCTAACGGAAACCCTGACCTAGAAACAGTGTTGTTTTTTACGTGAGTAAAAATGAACTCGGTTTTTGTTGTATGATGAGAAGTTGTGTGTGTTCATGTAACGTTAGACAATGTGGCTGAGCCCACAACTGGCTGGGTTACCCTACAATGCTGTGCATAGTGGCATGTGATCGAGGGATGAGTCCCTCTCTCAGCTTGTGATGACAATAACAAGTGGCAAGTTTTTTTCACATATGAGCAGGGCTGTGCCTGTTCAAACAAGGTCTTCGGCTGTGCTGGCATGCATGATGTAGAGCTTACTCTACACATTGGCGTCGTATCAGGGGTAAGGTGGTGAGGGGTGGGTTTCCCCGGTTCCCCCCCCCCCCCCCCCCCCACTCCCCTCAAACATGATTTTGTTTACACGATGTGTGTTGTTTCTCTATGTTTTCGGGGATACGGTGTAACCCCTCAGCTTCTGCTGGGGTCATGTGGACTTAGCAAGGCCTGTGACCAGTACTTAATCAAGGACTTGTGTCTTCTTTCGTCATGAAAAACGGCGTTCCTCTTACAGTAGTGAGCCCTTTTTTGTTGTGATGGAGGGTTGTGTGTCGTTTTCACGTTTAAGATCCACAACTGGGTTAGGTGTTGGCCTACAGAAGTTACATGTGTAAGCTCTTGTACCAGGGCCCTTGGCCCCTCTTGGTCTGTGTTTTTTCTTCCTTTAGGGCAGTGCTTCTCAAACTTTTTCTGTCAGGCCCCCCTTTGGCGGACCAAAATATTTTGGGCCCCCCCCCCCCCCCTCGTCCCAACAAAATAGTCATGAAATGGGCCATGTTTAAATTGATTGAAATAACACCAATATCGTGACCTTTCAAATTGTGCAACCACTTTACAACTGTGCAATTGTGCAACAACATAACAATACAGTCCAATACACACTCAAAGACTGTGCTTTTTTTTTTTTAAATAGAGACATCTTGTAACATTGTAATACAATTCAATGGACACTCAAGACTGCTTTTTCAAAAATAGAGACATCTTGTAACATTGCAATACAATTCAAGGACACTGCTTTAAAAAAAATTAAATAAAGATAGACAACTTTGTGAAAAACGTGGGAAAAAACTTGTGAAAGAACTTTGCAATTTGTGCAAAAAAAGAGAAAATGTAAGTAAATTATGTGAGTCATCACAGCATTAGTGGCTGCAATGAGCGAGACCCCCTTGATGAGCGCCTGTAGCCCCCTCCTTTTCCCTGCCATGGCCTGCGCACCGTCAGAGCAAAAGCCCACACATAGGAAATAAGCAAACAGTCTTTATTGCTGTCAGTCTTTGACAAGGCAACACGCATGTCATCCTCAAGGCTCAACTTGGCCCTATATTTTGTTTTCAGAGCTGTCATGGATGAACAGCCAGCTTCACACAGATACTGTATGTGGTGCTGAATGGTATCAACACCTTAACTGCTGCATCATGAGATACTTGGTACTCAGCACCACACTCTGAAACTAGCTCTCCAGGTGGTATCAGATGAGATTTCAAAGAGTTCTGGATGGAGATGTGTCAGGAAGCTTTGTCTCAATGTTGTCTGTAAAGGGAGGGGGGGGGGGGGGGGGGAGGGGGGGGGGGGAGGAAGTTCCCTGGTCCCACAGCATATTTGGGCCGGTGGGTCACGGAATTCCCCCGCCATAGAGTACGTCACTGGGCGCGTTTCTATTGGTTGTGAGACTTCCGTGAGTTCTTTTCAGGCTCCATGTTGTGGACCTCTGTTATTGTCAAGATGAGTTATGCGGTGCGTGAGAACTTAAAAAGAAGTTCTGCTCTGCGCTCTGTTGCATATGTCTTGAGCTTGGTCATGTAGCTCAATGTTACATATATCTTTTCAATTATTACTCACGTGGGAAGTCTCTCTGGGGGTTCGCTGTCTCCTCTATTTTATACAGGGCAGGGTTGACAGGGGTGTTTTCCCTCGGACGCATCAAATGGGACCCATATCTATGTCTTGCCCAGCTTCCTGCCGCTCTCCCAGGCGGCTTGGAGGGAATGCTATCTGGGTTCTTGTTAGAATTACCATTGATATGTTTTGGGTCTCGACGTGTACATAGTGCTGGCCCTGGGTGCTTCTGTGTGGAACCACGCATGGGCTTGCGCGCCTTGGTTGCTCATCATTGAAACAGCGTTTTTATGGGGCAACTAGGATGGAGTTTTGTCTCTTCCGAGCCCCAGTGTACTAGGTTAGTCTCGATGAAATCTCGTTCATCTCTGGGGGGAGATAACGGAATAGATCAAAGCATTGGTCTATTGGTCTCACGCTTTTGGGGTGGGCCACCGGGCGCGGTGCTTTATGTTCTGACCGTCTTGGTGGCGCCCTCTGTGATGTTTTGGATCGACACGCGTACCTACCCCCCTCTTAGGACTGGGGATGGTGGTGTGATTAGGACACAGGACTGGTTCTGGTCGCGCCGGACCAGGTCAGTTAACCCGCTGTCCGCCGGGGCGCAGATCTGCTGTTCTGGTACCCTGAAGGACTTGTGATTTTTCGGGGGGAAAATGCCGGGTTGGCCCGGGCGTTGCAGGGTTTGATGTTATGGAGGTGTTCGTGGTTATGTCACTGCGTGTTATCCTTCACTATTGCTTGGTCCATATTGTGTTTTACCTTGCGCTGTGCTAAAGGAGCCTGGTCCTTCTCCATTCTTTTTTCGCCCCTCTCTTCTCCTGCTTTGCGGGGCTGGGAGGGGGCTGTCGAGGTGGTTCTTGTACCCCTCTGGCGTCCCTGTGTACGTCCCTGTCCGCCGGGGCCCAGGTCCGGACTCGTTCTCGTCAACATGTTGGGTTAACCCCTTCTTGAGAACTGAAACACTTGTACTGCTGTATAGCCAGTGTAGACCCGCAGTTGTGTTTTTGAGTTTTTTCTTGGGGGGGGGGGTTATAGGAACAAGCATGAACAAACGCCTTCATGGCATCCAAGGACAGAACTGTGGACGGACCTGTATTGTCTTTACTGTTATCGACTACATGCAACAGCCTCCTAAGATTATCTGCAGCCAGGCGCCCCGGGATAAAACCAGTTTGATCGCAGTGTACCAATACCGTCATAAACCTCTGCAGGCGGCGGGCCAGCACCTTGGCAAACACTTTTAGATCGGCCCCGAGAAGACTCAAGGGCCTATAGCTACCACAATCATTGGGATCTTTATCCTTCTTGAGAAGTAAAGAAATCAATGCCATGTTGACATCTCTTGAGAACTCCCCTTGTTCGATAGCGTAATTGATCATATCGAGCATCAATGGACCCAATTGGTCCCAGAAAGCTAAATATACCTCGGGTGGATTCAAATTTAGAGTTATCGAAATTAACCTCTGAGCTATATAACTGTGAGTAAAACTCTTTAAAAGTGTCGTTGATCTTTTTCGAATCAGTAGTGACAGTTCCCTGCCGCGTCTTGATTGAAGGGATATCCGAGAAATGATCATTCAAGCGTATTTTCATTGCCAACAGATGGCTAGGCCTGGAACCGTGAAAGTAGTAATTTTGCCTTGTCCTATGTATCAAGAACTCAGACTGTTGTTTAAGTATGGAGTTTATTTCTTTCTTGACTATCTTGCATTGTGTGTTTAGTCGTTCATTATAGTTAGTTTGCAAAGATGCGTATAGGTCCGCGTATAATGTTTCCAGTCCTTCTAGTTTTTTTGACCGGGATTTACGCAAATTGGAGGCGAAAAGTGTGACATGACCCCTGATAAATCCCTTCAATGCATTCCACAGGACCCTAGGGTCTTCGACTGTGCCGACATTGATCTGCAAGAATTCAACTAGTTTACTCCTGAACTCAGTACAGAAATCATCGTTCTTTAATAAGGTTGAGTTAAAACGCCATCTGGGAGCTCTCGTGGAGAGCCTGCCAAAGGTTGCCATAAGGAAAATCCCCTTGTGGTCCGAGAGAGCTAGGGGAACCGATGAGACGTCGAAACTATCAAACATATTAGGGGACGCGATTGCATAGTCTATTCGAGAGAAGGTTTTGTGTCTGGCTGACAGGTGAGAGTAATCCTTGAGGGTGGGATTGGATAAGCGCCAGAGGTCTGCGAGCCCCGTGTCCTGGGCCCACATCCTGAGGGCCTTAGAGGACTGTTTTTGGTCGCTTGTTTCAGAGGACCCGGACCTATCCATCTCCGCATCCCAGCACGCATTAAAATCGCCACCCACAATGAGAGCGTATCCAGTAAGTTCCAACATATTCTTTGTGATTGTATTATAGAACGCTGAATCAAATGTGTTAGGGGCATACAATGCTATTATTGCCATCTTCCTATGAGAAAACTCAACTTTTGCTATAGTAATCCTTACCTCCGTGTCCGACCACACATCCAGGACTTTGATATCAAGGTTACGTCTTGTAACTATGACGACTCCTTTTGTCTTATTGTCGGCTGAGAATGAGGAGATAACGTGATATTGTCGATTTGCTAGCCTTGACACATCACCCACCAATAAATGCGTCTCACTAAGGAGAGCAATGTCAATATTTCTTCTCTTCAATAACCAAAGGACACTGGCACGCTTGTGTGGGGCGTTAAGACCCCCTGCGTTCCTGTTATGTGGGGGTATGTTTGTGCCCTGATCAGGCGCTCCTAATGTGAGTTGTCATGTCTATATGTAGTCCTCTGTCATGGTGTGTAGTCCCTATTGTTTTCCCCCCAGGTGTACCCAATTACCATTACCCCAGGTGTGTGTTGTCTCGTCATTCCCTTGTGTATAAGTAGTCTGTCATCCCTTCCGTCTGGTGCTGATCCTGTCTGTATAGTTCTGTGTTTGTCTGTTTATTATTTGATGTTCATTTTTGTTACGAAACCATGGTAACTATACATTTTATATTCTTTATTTAAATACTTTGGCTGCCGTCTCTTTATTATGTATCATTGACCAGATAACAAGCCTTCCTGTAGTCAATGGTTACGTAATATGGGGGCTCGTCCGGGATGACTCGGAGCAAGCATTTGGTGGTGGCCGCTGGGCTTGATCCACACTGTGAGGTATGGTTGACATTGTCGTGTGTGTGACCCATGTTTTAGACCCCCTTGGCAAATACTTCTCCAATAGGGAGCGTTCTCAACCAGCTAGGGCAGTTGGACCATTTTATATATGGTGCCTTCCATCGCCTGGGGACACACCACATGCGGTAGGGGTATTAGAAGGACCCTGTCAGGCTCCTCCTAGGCCGGCGTGTGTATAGTGTTTACTTATATAGGGGTGCTATAGTGAGGGTTGAGAACGTTTGGGGATGGGTTTGGTTTTTTTTTGTGACACATGACAGAGGTTGATTTGCGAATGCCTCTAGGTGTGGAGGCGTTGGGCGGTCATGCCAGTGCTTGCTTATATTGCTTACATACAGTACCAGGGTTTTGGTAGTGGAGTGGTGGCCGAAGTAGGTAGGGACCAGGACTATACAGACACATAGGGTGAAGCCGATAATGTTGCTATGTACATGAATGAGCATAAGGTGACTGAGTGTTCGGTGGCTGCGAGCCTGGCGGACGAGTTTGTGCTGACGCACAAGACACTCTTTGACAGGCCAAGTTACCCTGTACGCAATGTGGAGAGTAGGCCGAGGTGGGGTTTCGGCGACAAGACTGTGGGCACTGGTGGTATCAGTGGGGGCGAGGCAGTTGAGCGGGGCGCGAGGTCTGAAACACGCGAGTGCTTTAACTGTGGAAAACGAGGCCATATAAAGGAAAATTGTTTTGCCCTTACTCGCCCCAGTAAGCAGATTTCGTTGGTGATGGTACCCACACGCACATCGGTTGAGTATGACAAAAGGGGTGAGGATATTAAAGCTTACCTACCGTTTATCAGCGGGGGTTTTGTATCCTTGGCTAGTGATGGGGTGAGGGTTCCTGTGACCATATTAAGGGACACGGCTGCATCCCAGTCATTTATTCGGGGGGATGTGTTGCCCTTCGACAGTAGTTCAGAGGTGGATGCTGGGATAACAGTTAGGTCTTTTGGGATGCATGTGATGAAGGTCCCGCTTCACATTGTCCACCTGACATCTGAGTTGGTGTCGGGCCCGGTCGTCATTGGGGTAGAAAGTTGCTTCCCGGTTGCGGGGGTGTCACTAATTCTCGGGAACGATTTGGCAGGGGGTAGGGTCCTCGTGAAGGCAGATGTGACTTGTGTGCCAGCACAGTCTGGTGCTGTAGACACCCTGGCAGAGGCGTATCCGAGGGTGTTCTCTTCATGTGCGGTGACGCGAGCCATGGTTGTTAGAGCTCGGGCCGAGGAAGAGGCCGATGTGGACTTGTTCGATACCATAGTAGCGGCTGACGGCGAGGAGCCTGAGAGGGAGGGGGCGCTCCAGGGGCAGCCTGGCTCGTTGTCATTGTCTCGGCTTGCCCCTACAGTTGACCAACTTGAGTCTGATGACGCTGTTTCTTCTGTTTCAGCCGGTTCGTTGCTGAACACTACTTCCTCGGCTGAAGTTGCCAGTAGCGCGGCTGAATTATCTTTCGCTTGTGAGGAACTTATCGCGGAACAGGGTAGGGATTCAAGCCTGTCGGGGCTTTTTGCGTCCGCTGTGGGGGTGGGAGAGAGTAAGGGTCTTAAAAGCTGTTACGTCCTGGGAGATGGGGTGTTGCTGCGTAAATGGTCCCCTGATCCGGATGCGTCATTGGGGAATGATTGGAATGTGGTGACGCAAGTTGTGGTTCCGTTTAAGTACCGTCATCATATCCTTTGTTTGGCTCACGATCATAGGCTCGCAGGGCATTTGGGGGTCAACAAGACATTCGATAGGGTGCTGCGTAATTTTTTTTGGCCAGGGTTAAAACGGGATGTGGCGCAGCACTGCAGGGGGTGTTCTATGTGTCAAATAGTGGGGAAACCCAATGACGTCATTCCACGGGCGCCGCTCTATTCTATCCCGGCAGTGGGGGAACCCTTTGAGAGGGTTATTATTGATTGTGTGGGACCGCTCCCTAGAACGAAGGCAGGTAATAGCTTTCTTTTGACCATTATGTGTGCCAACACACGTTTCCCTGAAGCGATTCCGTTGAAACGGATAACGGCTAAGACAGTGTCACAGGCCTTGGTGAGGTTCTTCTCTGTGTTCGGTTTACCTCGCGTGGTCCAATCAGATCAAGGGACGAATTTCTTGTCTCGTATCTTCTCGCAGGTTTTGAAACAGCTGGATATATCACATAGCTTCTCTAGTCCATATCACCCGGAGTCAGTGATAGTCTTTAACTCCACGTTAAAGACTATGCTTCGGGCGTTCTGTCGTGATACAACGGATCATTGGGATGAGGGGGTTCATTTGATGTTGTTTGCCGCAAGGGAAGTGGTACAGGAATCTTTGGGTTTCAGCCCTGCGGAGTTGGTGTTTGCACATTCTGTGAGGGGGCCGCTCAGGTTGTTGAGGGAGAAGTGGTTGGGGGAGAGCGAGCCAAAAAACCTGTTGGACTATGTCTGTGGCTTTAGGGAAAAGCTGAAGAGGGCATGTGATCTGGCGAGAACAAATCTGATCGACACACAAAAACGGATGAAGGGGTGGTATGATAGGAAGGCTCGGGATAGGACGTTTGTGCCAGGGGAGAGGGTCTTGGTGTTACTTACGGTAACATGGTCCAGTCTACAGGCTCGGTTTAGTGGACCGTATCGGGTTAGGGAAAAGGTAGGGGAGCTGAATTACCTTATTGAGACACCGGATTGTGGGCGGAAGACCCGCCTGTGTCATATTAATATGATTAAGCCGTTTCATACAAGGGGTCCTGTGGCCAGTACTGTGGTGGCCGCTATGCCGGTGTCGGCTTGTGTGTTGGCCCCATCTAGTGTCGATAGGAGTAATGACAGTCTCTTTCTTTCAGACGGCGATGGTGGGCTGGAGGATGACGTGATTATCCCGTCTAAAGCGGTTGTGGAGGGCCGTCTTACAAACACGGAGTCTTTGGTCACTCTTGGCTGTCGTCTGGGCCATTTGTCAGAGCTACAGCAAGCTGATATCATGGGCCTGGTTAGGACTCACGGCAAACTTTTCTCGGATATCCCTTCGCGCACGAGTGTCTTGTATCATGACATTGATGTGGGGGAGGCAGTGCCCATTAAACAGCACGCGTATCGCGTGAATCCACACAAACGCGCACGGTTACAAAAAGAGGTGGAATATATGCTCGCTAATGGCATCGCTGAGCCCAGCTTCAGCCTGTGGAGCTCGCCGTGCTTGTTGGTGGATAAATCTGATAAGACGGATAGATTTTGCACTGATTTTCGTCGGGTAAATAATGTGACTAGACCAGATAGTTTCCCGTTGCCCAGGATGGAGGACTGTGTCGACAGGGTGGGGGGCGCGTCTTTGCTAAAGGGGATTTGCTAAAAGGGTACTGGCAGGTGCCACTTACGAACCGGGCTAAACTGATTTCTGCATTTGTGACACCTGACAGTTTCCTGCAATACACGGTGATGCCGTTTGGGATGCGCAGCGCGCCTGCGACCTTCCAGAGGTTGGTCAATTATGTGCTGTCGGGCGTGGCTTGTTGTGCGGCCTACCTCGACGACCTCGTCATTTACTCTGACGATTGGGAGGGGCACATAGCTAGTTTGCGGGAGGTGTTTGGACGGCTTGTTGGGGCGAACTTGACACCTGGCCAAGTGCGAGTTTGGCAGGGCGACCGTCACCTATCTTGGCAAGGTAGTGGGGCGGGGGGAGGTCCGCCCTGTCCATTCTAAGGTGGAGGCTATACTTGGTTTCCCAGAGCCAGCTACACGTCGGGATCTCCGGTGCTTTCTGGGGATGACGGGGTATTATAGGGGGTTTTGTAGGAACTTTTCGGCGGTAGCCTCTCCCCTTACAGATCTGCTGAGCCCGAAGATCCCGTTTCAGTGGACGCCTAGGTGTTCCTTCGCGTTTCAACAGTTGAAGTCCATTCTGGTCAGTGCCCCTGTCCTTGCGGCACCTGTGTTCACGAGGCCTTTTAAATTGGCGGTGGATGCTAGCGAGTTGGGCGCTGGCGCAGTGCTCTTGCAGGATGATGACGGAGGTATTGAGCACCCGGTGTCGTACTTCTCCAGGAAGTTTAATATACACCAGAGGCGTTACTCGACCATCGAGAAGGAGGCATTGGCTTTGATTCTGGCCCTCTCCCATTTTGAGGTGTATGTTGGCTCCTCTCAATCACCTATTAAAATTTACACGGACCACAATCCGTTGGTCTTTATAGGCAGGATGCAGAATTCGAACCAGCGGCTGATGCGCTGGAGCCTCTTCCTGCAAGCCTTTGATGTGGAGGTGGTGCATGTCAAGGGCAAGGACAATGTGTTGGCCGACACGTTGTCACGACTGTAGTCAGTGGTGGGCAGTGATGCCACAGATTACTTGTAAAAGTAATCCGGTTACTGATTACTGATTACTCCTTTAAAAAGTAATCCAAGTTACTTTACTGATTACTTGATTATCAGAGTAACTTAGTTACTTTGAAAGTAACTAGGTTACAAAGTCGTCGTCGTTCCCCCAACAGTTTTTTTTAAACGCTTTATTGAAAGTGCATAAATTGTTTTTAACTTGTTTCTCTGCACATAACGTAAATTGTTAAACTAGTGCTTCAGCTTCTGTACCATCAAGTATGGTAAAGCAACAGTCTATGATGCTCACAGCATTAGAGCAGCCAGCCAGTGGTTGTACAAAACCAGTGTATCTATTCACATCTAACAAATGCAGGCTGAACTATTCAATTATATCAACTGTAACTATTAAATTGTTTTTATAAATGTCTCTCTATAAACATACAATCAGTCTCTCTTTAACATGTAAATTAACTGTAAATCTGGCAAATAAGAGCTTTTGCTCTGCCACCATCCAATATACATTAATCAATAGGGAAAGAAACAATCTCGCTCTTTTGCTGTTTGGCTGGCCTCAGAGTCCTCCTGTACCTGAATGAATGAATGAAAACTTTATTTAACAGATTGCAGAATGGGTACAATATACAGTACGGCTCAATAAGGGGATGCAGACCAGAGAAAGACGTTTGTCTTGTTTACATCAGGGTCCCCCATTTTCAATTCATAGTCGAAGCGTCGGCTAGTGTTGTGATTCCAGATGCTTTCAATGCAATTGGATGTGCTGTTTTTAGCGGTAGACAGTATTTTGACTGAGGCTACGTTTAAACGAGCGTTTTGGGGTGGAAGTCTGAACAGAAACCGCAAAAGTCTTCTTGCGGTTTCACTTCGTTTAGACAAGCGTTTTGTAAATGAATTCTCAGACGAACATAACAACGGAGCCCTGCTGTCACACGATTGGCGCATATGTCACATGACGTGCTGTGAAGACCCGCCCTACTCTGCCTCTGATTCGCAGACTGTGGATGGGGAATGTGATTGGGCCAAAGCAGAGTCACTCACAGACAGAGAGTCCAGTCACGCCGCAGGGACACATTCTTGTGTAACCCTTTCACTGCCACACCACGTCACTCCATAATAATAATAAGAAAAACAGCTCAAAATGTATTTTTGACTGTCGAAAACGAAATAAAATACTGCATTCCGCCTGCATTATGAATTTATGATGAGATAGTAACGAAATAGTAATGCACAGCCACTTGGACAAGTAACTGCAATCAGATTACTGGCTTTTAAAGATTAACGCGTTAGATTACTATTTTCGGGGAAAAGTAATCAGATTACAATAACGCGTTACTTAGTAACGCGTTACCGGCATCACTGGTGGTGGGGTGTGGGTTTTGTGCTGTGCTTCTGGGGGGGGGGGGGGGGGGGTTGTGTGAGAGGTGTTGTTGTTGTTTTGTTTTTGCTTTTTGTTGATTTTGTTCTGTGTTCCAGGAGTCGGGAGTGATGAGGAGTAAGGCTGAGGCTGTGCATTCTCCTTACCTGGTTGATCGGGGACTTTATTGATGGATTGCAGGGTGCAGTGTGGGGCAGCTCAATATGCACAGTTGTTGGGGGGATGCGGACCGGAGGGTGACTTTCATCTTGTTTACATCAGGGTTCCCCATTTATCGACCGCTATTTCTTTTTTCCCCTTTATTTATTTATGTACGGGTTTTCTTGTTTATGTCCATTTCCCCATTTCACTTTGGGGTTATGGCCATACATTTGAGGGGGGGGGGTGTTATGTGGGGGTATGTTTGTGCCCTGATCAGGCGCTCCTAATGTGAGTTGTCATGTCTAGATGTAGTCCTCTGTCATGGTGTGTAGTCCCTATTGTTTTCCCCCCAGGTGTACCCAATTAACATTACCCCAGGTGTGTGTTGTCTCGTCATTCCCTTGTGTATAAGTAGTCTGTCATCCCTTCCGTCTGGTGCTGATCCTGTCTGTATAGTTCTGTGTTTGTCTGTTTATTATTTGATGTTCATTTTTGTTACGAAACCATGGTAACTATAAATTAAATATTCTTTATTTAGATACTTTGGCTGCCGTCTCTTTATTATGTATCATTGACCAGATAACGAGCCTTCCTGTAGTCAATGGTTACGTAATAGTTCCAAATTAAAATATTCAATTTAGCCATGGTCGAATTAGTCTAAATGCGTGGAGAACATACCAGTGCAGCCAGGCTGAGGACAGAGGCGCTGATCCAGGAGGGCCCAGATGGTCAATCCCAAGAGTTCAGAGGAGGAACAATTACACACATATAGGACAACAGTACAGAAAACACAGAAAAATACCACCCCAGTTACAACCCCCCCTACTTCTACTCTATACCCTAACCCACCCATCCTAATATTAACCCTCCTATACCCACTCTCCAATCCCCTCCCTATGCTCCATCCACTAAGGATGGTCATCTTCCTATCGTTTCCCACTGGAATCATGGATCCACTAAGACGCTCTCCACTCCAACCCCCTCTCTAGATAAAACCCTGATTAAACCCCCCACTAGTCCAAGAAACAAAAATTAAAAATAAAAATAAAGTTATTGGTCAAGGTGCAAGCATTCCACAGTCCCTCTGGTCAGGCACAAAGGCTGGAATGACAAAATCCTATATAAGAATAGAAGTAAACACCTTCATTAACCCGGGGGTAGTAATAAGCTATACCTGACACAACCTGTTATTATATATTGCATATATATATATAACCGACCTTCAACGACCGGAGCCTAAGGCTCAAAAACAGCCAAGCCCCGTCTAGACAAGGAAAACAAGACCTAGAAACACAACAAAACAGATCAACCGAAGGTGTTACTAGCGAAAACAAACGTGAGCCTTGGCCCTAATATGAGCCAACTATAAGGGAAAAATTTTGCTATTATTATATAATAACTCAACGCCATCCCTGTAACCAACTACTTCTGAATCTGCGTATCAACGTTGCAATGCTATAGCACAAATGGATAAAATAAAATTTAAAAAAAATAAAGCATACCAGAAGATAGTTAAGGCAGGACCCAATCACAGTTAAATTGTGCAAACATATGCCACTTAAACAGCAACAACAGCCAAAATACGTAAACATTAACGGGTCCCGAATGACTCTGTGCGGGCGATAGACATAGCATGCTAGTTAGCCCGAGGCTAGCGCGTAAGCTAGTGATGAATCCAGCCAGCACGCTAGAGTCTGTTATGTACATTGTCCAGCTAGCTCGCTAGCTTTCATAGAGGCGACACACACGTACGACCATGAGGTCAGCATTAGCAAGTAACAGAAGTCATTGGGATGCCCCGCTAGTTTGGATGGGCAATGGCCAGTTAGCCTGTTTGGGCATGACAATAAACATTTGTGAGTAGTCCGCCCTATCAATGTATTTAGGCCGACATCGCCACGTCACACACCCGACACAGTTATCAAGCTACGGTCTCGGCTATCCCCCCGAGATATTCCTCCGCTTTAGCCAACGACCAAAATGATCGACGATCATCGCCCTTACACAGCACAGATAATCTTGCGGGGAAGAATAGCGTAGGCCTCAGGCCCAATTTCCATAGCCTGGCCATGACCAATTTGTATTCGCCTCTCTGTGCTTGAACCTCCGGCGTAAAGTCTTCGAAAATGGCCACTTTGTGATTGCCGAGACCGAGTTCACCCATCCTGGCATGGGCCGACCGCATGATGAGCTCCCTCTGTTGTAGCCTGTTTAGCTTAACAATGATGGGCCTCGGTTCCTTGTTCACTCCAGGACTGGTCTTGCCCGCTCTGTAGGCCGACTCGCACATGGGTGGGCTGGGGAGGACATCCTCCCCCAGTATCTTTTGCAACAACTCCAGCATGGTCTCCGAGAGACGACCTCCCTCACTGCCCCCCCCTTCCCGCGAGGCCCTTTTTCATCACATACCTAAAATCTAGTTTTGCTTATATGCTTATATATTTCACATTAGACACGTTTGTAGAATGTGTCTGACTTGTTCCGGGCTCTGCGGCTCTGCAGATATACTATTGGAGCTCTGTGGCTCTGCATACACTATTGGAGCTCTGCGGCTCTGCAACAGATATACTATTGGTTTCAACGAGGGGAGGGGTTACAGGTAAGGTAGTCGGCCGGCGTGCGTCTGTCTGACTATTTCCACGGGAGCGCATGCAGCATTGGAGGTTATGCCAGCCAAGACGAAGAGGACGGTCGTTCGGCAGATGGACTGAAGATGAAAGTTGTTGCATGTTAGAAAGTTCAGTCAGGCTAGCCATGTCGGCTTAGCTAAAGGCAGGGACAGCTAGTTAGCTTTAGCTATGTTATAGAGTGCTAACGTGTGCTTCAGTCGGGATAGCCATGTCGGCTAGTAGCTTAACTAAAGGCTAACTAGCGTTAGTTAACGCTAGCTATCGAGTGCTAACGTGTAGTTCAGTCGGGCTAGCTATGTCGGCTAGTAGCTTAGCTAAAGGCTAACTAGCGTTAGCTAACGCTAGCTATCGAGTGCTAACGTGTGGTTCAGTCGGGCTAGCCATGTCGGCTAGTAGCTTAGCTAAAGGCTAACTAGCGTGTGTTCTGAGATGTGTTCTGTGTTCTGAGCTGTGTTCTAAGCTGTGTTGTATTCTGAGCTGTGTTCTGATCTTATATAGTGCTTTTACTAACTATATTATATTTCTCTCTCCTCTGGTTTATTTGTTTATTAGCAAAGGATCCCCATTAGCTGACGCCAAGACGTCAACTAGTCTTCCTGGGGTCCGAGACAACATTAAAACATTACAACATATACATTGCAATTAAAACATAATACAATTAAAACATAGCAAGACATACCAAATAAGGAAACACAACATAGCAAGACGTACCAACCGAGGAACCACAACAACATTAACACACAAACATATTATATCTAAATATGTACATCAACGGTAACATATTGCATATCTCAGCATTGTCAATATTGGCTACATGTAAGATTTTAATTTATTTTTGAAGCTTGCTACACCTCTTATGTCACGTATGTCACTTGGAAGATAATTCCATGCCCTGATAGCCCTATATAAAACTGTTCTTTGCATACTGTTAGTATTTGTATGTGGTAGAATAATCTGCCCTCTACTTGCCCCTCTGGTAAAATGCATGTGCACATTTGAGGCGTAAATTATTTTATCCGTGATATATTTAGGACTGTGGGTTGTGATCACTTTATGAAAATAAATTAAAAGGTTGGCAGAAAGTCTTTTCTCAACACTCCACCAACTAAGACGTTCATGCATTTGAACAACACTAGTCCTATATGAACAACCAAGAACGAGTCTTGCTGCCTTATTTTGTACCACTTGTAACCTATTTAGCGACTGCTTTGAAGCAGAAGCCCACACTACAGAACAGTAATCCAAGTGGCACAAAACCAAAGCACAAACAATCTGATTAAACAGTGCAAATGGAAGGAATGGTGCACATTTCCTGGCAGTAGCAATAGCTCTACCCATTTTAAAAACAGTTTTGTTTATGTGATCAGACCATGATAAAGTACTATCAAGCCAAAGGCCTAGAAGCTTAGTTTTTTCAACCTGATGTATAGGTTGACCTGCAATTTGTAGAACCAATGTAGGTTTACGTGCCAATCTTTGATTGGTCCCAAAAAGCATACAAACAGTTTTTGATATGTTAAGCACCAGCTTATTTGTTTTTATCCAGTCATATAAAATGTCCAATTCACCAGCCAATACCTGATTGAGCTCAGAGTTTGTAGCTGCAGCATAATAAAGGGTTGAATCATCAGCATATAAAGTCAGACTAGCCTGATGAATAGAAAAAGGCATATCATTAGTAAAAATAGAAAATAAGAGGGGCCCCAGGCAACTCCCCTGTGGGACACCGCATTCTAACCCTCTACTGCCTGACAAAGCACCATTAAAATAGACCCTCTGAGACCTTGAGGACAAATAACTCCTAAAAAATGTAATTGCTGAGTTATTAAAACCATAGCAGATGAGTTTTTGTATTAAAAGATTGTGATCAATCACATCAAATGCGGCACTGAAGTCTAACATAATAGCACCCACCAGCATTGAACTATCGATAGCTGAAAGCCAACTATCAGACATTTGTGTCAAAGCAGTACTGGTCGAATGACCTGCCCTGTATGCATGTTGGTGTACAGTTGTTATGTCATTAGCTGAAAAGTAGGCCTGGACTTGCTCAGACACAATTTTTTCCAGTAATTTACTGAGAACGGGTAAAATGCTAATAGGCCTACTGTTGGGACCTCCAAAAGGTAATTTAGCATCTTTAGGAAGTGGAATGATCTTTCCCTCCTTCCATAACAAAGGACACATGCCACTGATTAAACACCTATTAGAAATGTGACAGATTGGTGCAGAGATATGAGACACAGCTATTCTCAACAATTTACTATCCAGGTGGTCGTTACCAGTGGATTTAGAGACTGGTAGAGAGCGCAATAGCCTATCCACAGTCACAATATCCACCTGTTGGAATTCAAAGACACAGTTTTTATCCTTCATAATGTGTTCTTTTATCAACACATCAGAGTTGTTATTGACAGTATTATCCATTCCCTGCCTAAGCTTGGACACCTTGTTTACAAAATAGTCATTAAAATAATCAGCAATGTGAAGAGGCTTAGTCAGATAAATACCACCTTCTGATTCCACAAACGAAGCCAGGGCAGATTTTTTACCCATGATTTCATTCAGTACATTCCAGAGTTTTTTACTGTCCCTACTGCTTTTCTGCTTATAATAGGTTCTCTTACTTAATCTGTTAATTTTAGTAACCTGGTTTCTTAATTTACAGTAATGATTTCTATCTTCAATTAGACCTGATAAAAACGAAATCTTCTTGGCCTCATCTCTTTGCAACATTAAGTCCTTTAAATAGTTATCAATCCAAGGAGCACATTTCGCTTTGACAGTGAACTTTTTTAAAGGGGCATGTTTGTTCACAATTGTCATTAAATAATCCATAAATATATTTAGAGCTACCTCAGCATCATCTACATACCTCACATCCTTCCACTGAACTGAACCAAGATCATCAAGAAAAGCCTCCTCACTAAATTTTGTATAGGATCTTGTAAGTACAATTTTAGCCCTACCCTTTGGTAGTTTGGTTCTCCTGGAAACAGCAATAATATTATGATCACTGAAGCCAACTGGGATAGACACAGGTATGGAACACATTTCAGGATTATTAGTATAGATATGGTCTATACATTTGGAAGTGGTGATTCCATGACAATTAACAGATATCCTTGTAGGTAGAGACATAATTTGAAATAATCCACAGGTGTTTGTAATGGATTTCAGCTTGGTACTCAGATAACAATTGACCAAGCTCACGGGGGGGACCAGGAGGGACATGACATGACTATACCCCCCGACAACGTCAACGGGACGGTCCCCGGAGAGCTCCAGGATAAAGAAAGCGCTCCAGGGACGGAACCCGACCCACTACCAGAAGAGAAGCGCGCCCAGGAGATAGACCTCCTCGGAGCGCGCCAGGAGAACGGATCTCCAACGAGCACTGTCAGAAGCCGATCACCTCCATCAGTGTCTTCCCCCAGCGAGGCGGACAAGATGCTGGCGCAGGCATTCATCGCCACCCTGGCAGCCTCCACTGAACGCGATCGACTCCAAGCACAGACGCTTAGCGAGCGCGAACATTCTTCCATGGAACAAGAGCGCCTCCGGGCGCAACAGCTAAGTAAACGCGAACACTCTACCATGGAAAGAGAACGCCTGCAGGCTCAACAACTGAGTGAGCGCGAACAATCTGCAGACCAACGAGAGCGCCTTCACGCGCAACTCCAAGCGCAAGCCCTTAGTGAACGCAAACACTCTGCAACCCAGCGAGAGCGCATCCAGGCGCAGCAAAGGAGTGAAGACGACCGCATACGCCTGGAGACCAGACGCCTCCAGACGGAAGAGAATATTGAAAGAGACCGTGCCGATGCCCAGCGCGCCGCCGCCGATGCACAGCGCGACGCCGCCAATGCACAGCGCGACGCAGCCCAAGCCCAGCGCGAAGCAGAGCGCGACCTCGCTCACATCAAGCGCGAAGCAGAGCGCGACCGGCTACAAGCGCAGTTAATGGAGCAATTGATTGCCAGGGCGACACCCCCTCTCTCCGCACGGAGCTCCAGGGCATCATCAAGACAAGGGTCTAGGGCACCTTCCCCTACCCGACCAAGTGACCCGGAGCCCGGCCAACAGAGAGAGCCTATCCACGTCTCCGAACCCCCTCCCCGACCGGTCCATGCGAGACCCAGCAACCGGGAAGAACCGGCCTATGCCGCCGAGAGACTGAATAGACGACTTCAAGATCTAGACCTAGCAGAGGAAGAGGAAGAGGAGGAGGGTCAAGCCCACCAACAGCATCGTACTCCACAGGACCAGGAGGTCCAGTACAGCCCAGACTTTACCCCAGAGGCCCTGCGCTACAGACCCCCGACTCAACTCAGGGGTGAGTTTGACGCACAGCCAGCCCCGAGGAACAGCACCTGGGTACCCAGGCTTTGGTACCCACCAAGTACCAGCCCACGACGACACGTACGGGGAGACTCGCCCAGGAGGCCTCTCCCCCAACGCTCACCGATGTGCCAGCCATCCATGGCATCGTACCTTGGCACACCGACGTTCCCGGATTTTACGCACGAGGACAGAGCACAGTACACGGAATTACGGATGTGCTTAGAGACTATGATGTCCGACGTCCCTGATGAGTCGTACAAATATGCTATCCTCCTCAAGCACCTCAAGGTGCCCAGAGCGCATAATATAGCGCTGGCATATTCCAACTCAAGTACCCCATACACGCGGCTCTAGTAGCCCTCGACCAGCGTTATGGACGCATATGGGACTACGTGATACAAGAGATAAGGAATATTGACCGTCTTCCCCCAGCCACAGACAATCGCTCATTGGATGACCTCTCTATCAAGGTACAATCCCTGGTAGGGATGCTGGGGTCCCAAAAGGAAAAGGGTAGAAACGAACTGTATGCTAACTCTAATGTAGAAAGGATATTAGAGAAGCTCCCTCCAGCCCGACAAGAGCGCTTCAGGCGGCAAAGAGACCACCGTGATCCCGACGGTCCCGAGCCATCCCTCCTAGACCTGGCCGACTTCCTCGCGAGAGAAGTCAGCAGCCTACGACTGGATACGTTTGTGCGGAGTGGACCAAGCCCCAGAGATGGACCTCGGAGATCCAACGATAACCGCAGGCTGGTGACCGTCATGCACCAAGCCGAATCAGTACCGCGGAACAAGAACCACAACACCCCCTCGACGAAAGAGAAGTGGAAGATTGTATGCCAGTACTGCGAGAAAGAACATTGGCTGTCACAATGTGACACTTTCAAGAAAATGACCGCCGACGAGGTGAGTCAATGGATAAAGTCCAACCGCCGCTGTTACCGCTGTGCGCGCAGCCATATGGCAGCCGAGTGCCGCTTGAAGAAGAGGTGCAGCCGGTGTGACGGCGCCCACTTGGACGTCTTGCATGACAGCAACAGGAAGAAACTCGCACCCCCAAGCAGCACCAGAGTAAGCGTCATGTATATTGACCCCGCCAGCAGCGGGAGCTCCCGAGTGCTCTTGAAAGTGGTCCGAGTGACATTAAGCTACGAGGACAAGGTCATGGACACTTACGCCGTCCTTGACGACGGGTCAGAAAAGACTCTCCTCCTCGCATCCGCTGCAGCCCAGCTGGGTCTGCGGGGGAGCGAAGAAACGATGACAATTCGTACTATAAGAAGAGACCTGAAGACAATAAAGGGTGAAAACGTCTCCTTCACTATCGCAGCAAGCGGGCAGCCAGAGAGGCGGTATAGGATCACTAACGCTTTCACCAGCCAAGACATAGGCCTGTCGCGGTACACCTACCCCATCTCCAAGCTGATGGAAAAATACGTGCACCTGCGTCAACTACCTATACCGCTCATCGACGGCGCCACCCCGACCCTGCTCATAGGATCCGACCACGCACACCTCATCGTCCCAACGGACCGGGTCCACATCGGGCCCAGAGGCTGTCCAGCAGCAGTCGAGACCCGCCTAGGATGGACACTACAAGGCCCCCTCTCCAGGTCTCCCAACCGACCAGCAGCAACTCGCTGCCTCCACTCCAGAGTGACAGAAGAAGACACCACCCTCTTACAGCACGTCGAGAGGCTATGGACACTAGAGACAATGCCCTTTAAGAACGAAAAGAAACACATTCGTTCCAAGGAAGACATTTATGCCATAGCCCTCCTCGAGCAGAGGACAAAGAGAGTCGAGGTCAATGGAGTGATGAGATATGCAACTCCACTCTTGAGGCGAGAGGGTATGCCCACCTTCCACGCCTCAAAAGAAGCGAAGGAGCGATATCTACTGAACACCGAGCGGCGCCTAGCCAGAGACCCCGCTCAAGCCACTGTGTACCGCGCTGAGATTGACAAGCTAATCACAGCGGGACACATAAGGAAAATTGACATTCAAGAGGCCGATCAGACGACCGAATCATGGTACGTGCCCCACCACAAGGTCCACCACAACGGCAAGGATCGTATTGTGTTTAACTGCAGCTACCAGATCGGATTACAAAATCTGAATAAAGAACTCTTGCCCGGTCCAACACTCGGCCCCTCTCTACTAGGCGTGTTGCTACGTTTCCGCCAGAACAAGGTGGCCATCAGCGGCGACATCAAAGGGATGTTCCTGCAGATGCGACTAGTGGAAGAGGACAAGCCCCTGCTGCGGTTCTTATGGAGAGAGAGGATCGGGGATGAGCAACCATCCATCTATCAATGGGAAGTGCTCCCTTTCGGAACCACATGCAGCCCATGCTGTGCTACGTTCGCACTGCAAAAACATGTCGCAGAGGACCCAGCAGCCGACGAGGAGGTCCGACAAAGTGTAGAGAGGAGTTTCTACGTGGACAACTGTCTGCAAAGCGTCTCGACGCCAGAAGAGGCCGAGGCCCTCCTACTCAAGCTCCGCGCCTCCCTGATCAAAGGCGGCTTTGATCTCCGGCAGTGGGCCAGCAGCGACCCTCAAGTACTGCGCAGCCTCTCCCCAGAGAACAAGGCAGCAAGCAGCGAGACCTGGATGGCGACCATCCCAGGTGAAGCCCAAGAAATGACATTAGGACTAGTCTGGCGCTTCAAAACAGACTCGCTCCATTATAGACACACACCCCTGACCAAGGAGCAGGGAAGGTCGATTTCACTACCGACCACCAGACGGAGCGTATACGGAACACTCGCCAGACAATATGACCCGTTGGGATGTATTCTACCTTACACCACCAGGGCAAAAATGATTGTGCGAGAGCTGTGGGACAAGGACCAGGGCTGGGACGACCCCATACCCGACGACCTTGCTTCCAGATGGAGAGAGTGGGAAACAGAACTCAACTCGCTCCCAGGTGTCAACATACGCCGCAGCTACTTCCCACCCACAGTGCGGCTGGAGACGTGCCAGATGGACCTGCACGTCTTCAGCGACGCCTCCGAAGTAGCCTACGGTTCGGTGGCCTACTTGCGGGCCCGAGAGGAGGGAGGAGAAATACATACCGCCTTCATCCTGGCTCATTCAAGGATAGCCCCCCGCAAGCAACAATCGATCCCGCGTCTAGAGCTCTGCGCAGCCCTAGTAGGAGCGCAACTCGCCACGTTAATCCAACGTGAACTCACCATCCCGGTGCAAAGAACAATCCTGTGGTCAGACTCCATGACCGTACTCACATGGATCCAATCCGATTCGTGTAGATACAAGGTCTTCGTGGGAGTCAGAATCACAGAGATCCAAGAGTTAACAGAATCAGCATGCTGGAGGTACGTGGACACAAAACAGAACCCAGCAGACGTCATCACACGGGGAATGTCCCTGGATGACCTCACACGTCACAATATCTACAGTGACGGTCCCGAGTTCCTCAAGCTCCCGGAAGAAGAGTGGCCTAACCCCACCCCACGGGAGGCTAGTCAAGAGGAGGCAGAGATGAAGAAATCTATGTTCTGTGGGTTGACGCACACACCAGTCCCCACAGACCCCAACATAGACGACTGCCCCACCCTTGAGAGTGCGCAGTTAAAGACATTCCTGTGGCACCACCCTGAGGTTCCCTCCACTACTGACATTAATGCAGCTAATTACGAAGAAGCAGAACTCCTTCTGCTACAGCGAGCCCAAAGAGACTCGTTCCCCGACGAGCTAGACTGTCTGCAGGGATCAAAGCCAGTCCCGTCAGACAGCAGACTGCTCCACTTGGCCCCTGAGCGCGATGCCCATGATCTCATCAGAGTGGGTGGTCGTCTGAGAAGGGCCCCGGACTTAACGGATGACGTCAAGTTCCCTATAGTCCTCAACAGCCGACACAAGGTCACAGAGCTCATCATAAAGAAATACGACGTGGACGTGCACCACGCTGGGGCAGAGAGAGTCTTCGCTGAGATCAGACGTCGCTATTGGATACTGCAAGGAAGAGAAGCAGTACGACGCTTCCAGCGGACCTGTCTAGACTGTCGCAAGTGGCGAGCACAGCCCAGTATACCCAGGATGGCTGACCTACCCCCCTGTCGCCTCCGACTCGGCGACAAGCCCTTTCACTCCACCGGTATGGACTGCTTCGGCCCGCTGTATGTGAAGAAAGGAATAGGGACGGAGAAGAGGTGGGGTATTGTATTCAAATGCATGACCACCCGAGCGATACACATATAACTCATTCCAACCATGAGTACGGACTCATTCCTTATGGCCTTCCGGAGATTCACAGCGCGGAAAGGAAAACCGTCTATATTATTGTCTGATCACGGGACAAACTTCAAAGGCGGAGAAAGAGAGCTGAGAGAGAGCTTCCAAGCTATGGGCCCAGAACTTAAGACCCACCTCGCTCCCTCTCAGATTGATTTCCAGTTTAACCCCCCGAACGCCCCTCACTTCGGGGGAACCTGGGAACGAGAAGTACGTTCAATAAAGACAGCCCTGTACGCCGTGCTTGGGGCCCAGACCGTGGCGGAAGAAGTCCTCACGACAGTCCTCACAGAGATCGAGGGAGTATTGAACTCAAAGCCCCTCGGTTACGTCTCCAGTGATGTAGCAGATGTCGACCCAGTCACCCCCAACACTCTCTTGATGGCGCGGCTGGACCCCGCGCTCCCACAGACAGTGTACAGACCTGAGGAAGCGAACGGCCGAAGAATGTGGAGGTACAGTCAAGTATTGGCTGACATGTTTTGGAACAGTTTCCTCCTCCACTATCTACCGTCTCTACAGACCCGCCAGAAATGGGTAAAAGAAAGAGATAATTTGACGGAGGGCACAGTCGTCATGATCATAGACCAGTCACTACCCCGAGCTATGTGGCCGGCCGGCCGCGTAAGCAAAGTGATCACAGGTGCCGACGGAAAGGTCAGAGCGGCAGAAGTGCTCGTCCAGGGACGGACATACACCCGACCCGTGGCGAGGCTGATAGAGTTGCCAAGGCTACCTGACTCCCTTGATGACGACCATGACCCACTGACTTTGTGAATTGCCCTACTCCCCACAACGGACATTGAGTAGTGGACAAGACGGTTAATCTGTCTCTGCTTATCTAATTAGGTGCGGACTAATTAGGAGGCGGCTGTTACAAAGGGTCAGATTAAACCGAATATATATATTTATTACTTGAGATATATTGTATAATATTTGTATATCGTCTGATATCCCTCGTATATTCTTTGTATATATACACGGAATATCCCTTTACCTAGGTACAGGCCAGACCATAATCTTCGTTCTCCTATTGGACAGCGACCCCTAGGCGCCAATGGCCATACCCCCAATGGCAAGTTCAAAGCTACCGCTAAGACATGTCTCAACATGTCCAGGTTTGCGCAGTAATACGAGACAGAACTGAGGTTGGCACTAGATTATTCACCTTACGTATAAATACGTTGCAGGTGGATACAGCAGCACTTAGCCTAAAACCTTAGTTGACCCAAAACGTTGAAGCCTTCACCACGATACAACGTGCCGTGAAGTGGGCCCTTTTTGCCCCTAAATAGAGCCTTGAGAACCGCGTGCGAATAGATAGCTAAAGTGTCAGAGTTTAACGCTGTATCGTCGAGTTCGACTTATTCTATTGTAAAGTAATAGTCTATTATTTATAGTGTATCGTGCGGCTACCGTTCTACAGTGACCAGCATTACCACCGGTTCGTCGTACCGAGCTAGTGCACTTATCCAGGCTGGGCGGCCTAACCTCGTGCCGCCATCCGAGGAGTCCTAGACGAGAACCGTTGGATATGTACACCGGAGAACCTACGCCGGCGAATGCAGAGCCTTTTCCGGCTGGATTATATTGCTTTGGTACTGTGGCTGCTGGAGCAGAGAACCGTCTACCCCACTGCTGTGTGGGATCTACCCTGTGAGGAGCACCATCGAGCCCGCCTCTAGGACCACAGAGGCTGGCTAGCTTTCATCCATGCTGTCTTGCATACTGGAGTATAGCTGTTGATTTGTCTACGGACCAAAGGATTATTGCACTGGCTCCTGTATCTGGAGTCTCTTTATTCCTCGTTGATCCAGACTTTGCTCCCGAACATTCCTCTCCCCTGCTGGCTTACAACCGGAGGGAACCCCTTAGTGTCTCCAGCTGACTACGAGTGTGCCTTATGTAATTCTTATGCTACAGGTGGCGTCAGTTATACCCATCTTATTATGCTCATGGACTTACGCTCTTGACCTACTTAAGTGTTCTTCGCCATATAAGCGCAATTCATAATTCTCAATTTGTAACCTATTGTTGCTGCTCTAATAATAAATACCTCTAAATAGAACTTTCTTTGTTAAGCCGTATTCTTGTGTGGGTGTTCACCAGATATACCGTGTACTGTATGGCCAGTAATTAAAGTACATAACTAAGTAGTGGTTTAATGATACCATACTCTCAATACAGTCAGGGAATTGTACCCCTCAGTTACACACATCATAATGTGACTAGATGCAAAGTTGTTCATTCAAATAGTAATTTACAGAATCACAAATAATGTACTATTATTATCATCTACTCGTGGTCAAAGGTATGTAAATAACAGCTTCCATCCATGCTCCTTTGTCACGCTGAATAATTATGTGGGCAGGCAGTGGCTTGCTCCAAAGCTGGAGAGGAAGTACTACAATCATTAAGAACTCCTACACTGCCCCCCGTTGGTGGAACAGAACTATGCACATACTGTAATGGGTGGATTAGAGTGTGACCAATCCAGACGTACACAAAGCCTTACAGTCACAGGGGCAAAGCCCCATGTTGCTCTGACACCAAGGCCTGTTAACCCTTTCACTACCACACTACAGAAGGATAACCCTTTCACTACCACACTACAGAAGGTTAACCCTTTCACTACCACACTACAGAAGGTTAACCCTTTACTATCACACTACAGACGGTTATGTGATAGTAAAGGGTTAACCTTATGTTGTGAGGTAGTGAAAGTGTAAACCCTTTGTCGTGTGGCAGTGAAAGGGTTAACCTTCTGTGTATTGTCTCAGTGAAAGGGTTTACCCTTTGGTAGTGTGATAGTAAAGGGTTTACCTTCTGTAGTGTGGCAGTGAAAGGGTTAAACAGGACCAGGATGTGCAGGCTACACAGGCTGTGATGTAAGTCTTACCCACAGAGTTAGGAGATATTGTGTACAGTATTTACTCCCGCTGCCTTCAAATGGAACTCGTGAGTTTGTGGTCCGGACAAGTGGAGAGGAAGACAACCGTTGCTAGGCAACTGAGCGATCTTGAAGCCGACGACAGAGCATGTGAGCGGTGCGGAGTGGCCGAGAAATCCGCTCTTCGCTCTGGACGTCTTAGTTCCGCTCTCATTCGCTCATGTTGCCCCCCCCCCCCCCAAGCCGCTCTATGCTCGCTCAGCGCTCACCTTAATTTGCGCATCAAGCGCTCCGCGCTCCAACCCGCTCAGCAGAAGAATTTTTTTTTGGGAGCATGATGTAAATTAGCTTGATTTGACCAAACTACAACAGTCTGCACCCCCTGGGCCCCTTAACAATTGTTTGTATTGAGCCGTATTGTATTGTACCCATTCTGCAATCTGTTCAATAACGTTTTCATCCATTCTACTACTATGCTAATGTACGCTAGCCTAGCCGCAATGCTAATATTTATACTGGCAGATCCCATTCACGTTAGCATGTAAGCTGACAACATCAGCGCTTTTTTTGTGAGACTAAACTCTCCGCTCTTGGTGGTACATTGTGTTGATGTTGGTTTTGTTTCATCAATAAATGAGGCACAGTGAATGTATCCTTTTTTTATTGCACTTTGTTTGTTTCTTGCTGAAAATAAATGTTGCTAAATAGTTCACCCGAGGTGATTTAAAGATGGCGGATTTCTGTTTTGACTTAGCAGGATGTGTAGTTGAAATTGGCTTTCATGTTTGAACTACATCGCCACCTATTGCTTTGGCATTGTACTACATGTATATTACATCAGTTTAAACCACTGTGTGATCGTGTGCACTGAGCGGCTGGGAGCGGCTGGGAGCGGAGGAGAGCTCTCGCTCCGGAGTCACTCTGACCCATTTTAAAACCCACTCCGCGCTAACTTCAAAATCCACCCGCTCACATGCTCTGGCCGACGAGGCTAACGGTTTAGCTAACTAAAAATGCAAAGTCATAATGACGGGAGGGAAAAGATGAGACCGTTGGGGAATTATGAAACATTTTCAAAGATATATTATCAATTTACTAAGAAAGACTAAGGTTACAATAAGCGATACGAACGTCCATATTTCTAAAAGCACAACAGCGGGTCGTTCGTACGGACGCTTCTCTCGATGGCATTAGAAGGCGGCGCCGCACGGCAAGAATGGAGTCTGGGTCTCTCTGCAAGATGGCGGATTGTTTACTGATTATTCACTGGAAAGCCGGCGCGATAAGAAAACCCATAAGAATGATTCGTCTTATCATAGGTTTTACACTCCCCCCTTCCATCTTCCCTACAGACAGTCATCCAATTCTGTATCATGAATCATACGGAATCGTGTCGCTGGGGAAGGAAATGTCTTCTCAGATGGGGGTCCAAGGCCTAATGTGCATCTCGGGGTCCTTCCTACGATACATTTTGGGAAACACTGTTGTTGTTGAACAGTACAGTAACTCATTAGCTCATTAGCTAATTCTGGCACATTTACATTGATGAACTGAAGATGTTGATTAATGTGCACTGTCCCTGGGTAAAAAAAAAAGAATAAATAAACTTAAAATTAACTTAAACTTAAACCCAGTGGTCATTCATTACATAATAATTAATTATTCCACTAAACCAATATCACAAAGCACACGGTTAGACACATTACTAGCGACAAGTCCGTTTGGTTAGCCTCCATTTGAAGGAAGGAAGCCTTTTTCCAACAAACAACAAAACTGTATTGGAAAAAATTTACTGTAATTATACCAAGGTAACTAATATGACAATGATATGATGTTTAAGATATATGATCAGTGTTGGGCAAGTTACTTTTAAAAAGTAACTAGTTACAGTTACTAGTTACTTCTTCCAAAAAGTAACTAAATTACTTACTGATAAGAGCCTACGGGTGTCTCTATCTATCTCTATCTATCTACCTCGGAGCAGGTCCTAAATTATTATTATATTATATTATAAATCACCTACTCGAGATAGAACCCTGTGGCCGCCCGATATCCCCCAGCGAGGTGCTAAACTCGCCAAGTTCTCGGGTCAATTACTATTCCTAATCACGCTTACTTCATAGTCACTAGTTAGTTATATCCAGTTCATATGACATATAAGCGTAGAAGAGTTGTTAACCTTTTCTTTGTTTGTAATAAACCGAATGTATGTCTGGGAGAACTCCTTGCCTATAATAATTATTATTATATCATCATTATCATTATCATCACCATCATCATCATCATTTTAGGAAAAGCCTATAATGCTAATCATTTTGTAAGCCTGATGATATTACTACTCTTTTAATAAGTATTACTACTGCTAATAGTGTAATATTAGCGTAATAACATTAATAATCATTTGCAAGCCCCATAACCTCCTATCAGTTCGACAGGTCCATCAATCTGTGGCCCGATCGTCAGGCCCTGCAGTGGCCAGACTCTCAGTTTCCCACAAATCTAATGGAGCCCGTCGAACACAGAGATACCGGCGCTTGCAAACAACAAATAGTGATATAGTGATATATATATATATATATATATATATATATATATATATATATATATATATATATATATATATATATATATATATATATATATATATATATATATATATATATATATATATATATATATATATATATATATATATATATATATATATATATATATATATATATATTATATCCTTTATATAACTTTAGCTAAAAGCAGTAACCAGCAATTGATTTAATCTGTATGGCTTCCAGAATATAGCTATACCGTGTTACCTCAGATGAGAGCAGGGCGCGGCCAGCGTCGTGACACATTGTGATAGAACAGCACGAATGAAAGCAGTCCACGAATTCAATAAGTATTTTAACAAAGTTGGTTTAATTAGAAAAAGTAAGTTACAAAGATTCTGTCTTGGAAATGTCCAATCCAGTGATAATAATATAAAACAAAACATCTCTCTCAAGCATAGCATAGCACTTTGTATCTAAAAAACAGAGTATTGGCTTAGGGACTCCACTCAGAAAAATAAACAGACTCGGTTCCAATACATCGCTCAACCGTGTCTGTGTAACCGACGGTTTAGCTTGCGTTGTGTTCTGGTGTACTGTCAAGAATCAGGCAGGACTGGATATCAGGTTGTTTATTCACCCTGTTAACCCAAATAACACAGGAATTAATGTCTTGTCTTATCCTTTTTGGCCACAAGATGGCGCCTTGGTTCTTAGATTCTCTTAACAACAAGAGAGAAACTGCATTTTAATTCACATTGTAATAGCACATGGAATGAATAATACAACATGGGTCACTCATCCACCTGTTAAAACAGATACAAAATAATACAATATGGGTCACTCATCCATCTGTTAAAACAGATACAAAATAATACAATATGCCAATAATAAGATTGACTCATTACCTATTAAACAAATACATTAAAATAAATAATAAACAAAACCATTAGTAAGATGGACCCATTACCTGTTAACCAGATACATTAAAATAATAAACAAAACCACTGATAAGATTCAATCTTTACCTGTTAACCCAAATAACACAGGAATTAATGTCTTGTCTTATCCTTTTTGGCCACAAGATGGCGCCTTGGTTCTTAGATTCTAATGGGAAGACATGCAACAGCGTCAGGGTTGAAGTCTACTCAATGTGTTACACAGAAAAGATCGTCACTTCTAAATAACTCCACAGAAAGTGCACAAAAGTTACTCTTCACCATAGGTAGTTAATGTATATAATCTGGTTCATTGCCCAGCAACTTATCCATACATTTACACCACAATAATGCTCTTTTAACCCAAAGATATGTCTAGAACCACCGAGCAGTCCTTACCTCTTAACAACAAGAGAGAAACTGGCGCGAGAGGGGAGCACGCTCAGAAATGAGAGACGCGAGGGGAAATACGTCACTTCGGCAGGAAGTGACGATGTTTCAAAACAAAAGACTTTTGATAATAAAATAATAATAATAAACAAAACAATGAAAAAAGGGTGTTTTGGCGAAATTCACAAGAGGGACATATTAACCTGTTACATTCACCCCCCCCGAATTTCCCCAAAATCACCTAGCACCAAAGCTGCACTTCAACACTAAGGACGCGCATAAGACACCGCTCAATTCTACCCCTCTGGATCAGTCAACACAAAGATCTTATCTCTGAGTTCAGTTAAAAAACTATCCGTAAAACAGATTAAAAGGCGTTACAGGTTGATCAAACCCCCAACCCTTCAAGAACATAGGGGTGCAGTCTACACCCCATTACACCCGATCCCCAGGCACTTATATGCGACAGCGTCCTATCGGTCCCATTTATAAATATGTGTATGAAGTGACTTTAAAGCTTTATGCCACACCATGCCTTGCGAGGCGGCAACAGACCCCAATTAACAGGTTTCTGAACCATGTTCTCTATGAGCCTATTGACTGGCTTGACCATCCTCCCCGCCCTTGTGACTACCCCACCCGCAATCGGAACTCGGACAGAATCATGCTCGGGCAACCCTGAGAGTGGTCTGTCATGTCGGCTGCTAAAGGTTTGAGATAGGTCGGGCTGAGGGCTGTCACGTCTGTGTTCAGAGGTCTGTGGCATGTCCGAGTCGACAACAGGAACAGTCTGTGTCTCTTCAGAGTCAAGTGGACAACTGGCCAGAGTGGAGGCTGTGTCAGTCAGTGCGTCATCCACGTGATCAGAGGGAGGCGAGTCAACGACATCTGCCACTGTGCTTCCATCCTCATTTCGGTCTGAGTCAGACAGGACCCACGATGATGTCCGCTCCCTAGAAGACCCGTCGTCCAAGCCACTGAGATCACCAGCATCGGATGAGATGTCTGAATACTGATCCTCCAGTCGATCCCGAACAGGGAGGAAACTGACATCCAACAGCAGGTTCCTGTGGACGACCTTCTGCCGGCCCGAGACATCACCGATTTTGTAGATATGAAGCTTGGGGTTTTTCTCGACAACAGTGTACACCACAGGCTCCCACTTATCAGCTAGCTTCCTCTTGCCCTGTTCTCCCTTGTTGGCCAGCAGCACACGATCCCCAACTTGTAGACTGACGCCCTTGACCTTCTTATTGTACTGACCAGCCTGGTGCGCTTGCTCTTTGGCGGTGTGCTGTTGAGCGATTCTGGCAGCCTCAGACAGGTAAGTCTGGAGGGTCCTAGAGTAGCTGCTAAAATCCACCACAACAGGATCATGCAGGGCAGACCTGAATACAACGTCCACCGGAAGCCTCGGCACACGCCCAAACATCAGGTGGAACGGCGCATAGCCAGTGGTCTCATGGACGGTCGCGTTGTAGGCAAAGGTCAGCGTCTGGATCTGTTGAGGCCATTCTTGCTTGGCTCTGAGAGGGAGTGCTCGCAACATATTTCCCAGGGTGCGATTGAACCGCTCTGTGCCCCCGTTGCCCATGGGGTGATAGGCGGTGGTATGAGACTTGGCCACACCAGACAACTGCAGCAGCTCGGACACCAGTTCACTCTCAAAGTTGGCACCCTGGTCTGAGTGAATGCGCTCAGGGAACCCGTAGGTACAGAATACACCGTCCCACAGCTTCCTGGCAATCTGTTTGGCCGTCTGGTTTCTGCATGGGAAGGCATGTGCCATTTTCGTGAAGTGATCAGTTATCACAAGCACGTCAACAGAGTTCTTGTTCTTGTCTTCCGCTGACCAGAAGTCGATGCAGACGAGTTCCATGGGAGCTGAGGTCTTTATGCTCTCCAACGGCGCTCGCGCTGCAGGTTCTGGAGTCTTAGCAAGCACACACCTCTCACAGCACCGAACGTACTCCTTCACATCCCTCTCCATATTAGGCCAGAAGAAACGTTGCCTTGCCAGATGGAGGGTTCTGGCCCGACCTTGGTGTCCTGCCAAATCATGCACTCCCTCCAACGCCTTGTCCATCAGACTTGCCGGCAGCACCAACTGAAGCCTCTTTATCTTGCTTACTGGGTCTCTTGTCTCCCTGTACAAGACACTGTCTCGGACCTTGAGCTTCTCCCAATGTTTCAGCACAGCCAGTGACCTTGCATCTATACCACTTCTCTCCCGCCTGGAAGGACGTCGCTTGCGGACAACGAATGGCAGCACACCGGCGATGGCAGAATCTTGAAGCTGGTGATCCTCCAGCTCACGTAAGGTGAATGAAGGCAAGGTGTCTTGACCAGCAGGTTGCAGCTGCTGTACCTGGTGAACGAGGCAAGTAGCCCTGTTCTCTGCAGTAGCCGTCCAGTCACTGTGATGCAGCAGGGCAGCCCTTACTTCAGAGGAGCCGCAGGAACCAGCCATGTCCGGTGCGGACTCAGATCCCTGGACCACCTGAACATGCTGGATGCTAAGCCTGAAAGCATCCTGCACTCTGCCAGCTTCTTCACCCTCTGCTTCATGCACCAAGCTACCCCCGGCGTGGCTCAGGGGTAGAGCGGGGCGTCCAATGATCGAAGGGTTGGTGGTTCAAATCCCGCTCAAGCCCATGTCCATCCCACTGCCGTTGTGTCCTTGGGCAAGACACTTAACCTACTTGCCTCGTATGAATGTGTATGCATGTGAATGAATGTTGGTGGTGGTCGGAGGGGCCGTAGGCGTTGATTATTCGCCACGCTTCCGTGAGTCTGCCTCAGGGCAGCTCTGGCTGCAATTGTAGCTTACCACCACCGGTATGACTGTGTATGAACGAATAATGGACTCTGTGAAGCGCTCTGAGTCAGAGCAACAGTCAGTCAGAGAAGAGCGCTATATAAATCCAATCCATTATTATTATTATTACTGTAGGGTTCCTGAATGAGACGCCTGCTGATGGGAGAAGTGAAGGGGTCACGGCTGAGTGCGTCTGCAACAACATTCTTTGGACCTGGGATGTATTTCAAGTCGAAGTTGTAGGCCGACAACTTGTCCACCCATCGCTGTTCATAGGCGTCAAGCTTGGGCTTCGTCAGTATGTGGGTGAGTGGGTTGTTGTCAGTCCACACCGTGAAGCCGTGCCCTTTCAGCCAGTGACTGAACTTCTCCGTAACGCTCCACTTCAAAGCCAAGAATTCAAGACGATAGGCGGGATATCTCTGCTGCGACTTGCTGAGGCTTTTGCTGGCAAAGGCGATGGGGCGTGCCTTATCCTCTCCAGCGGGTAGCTGTGACAAGACTGCCCCTAGTCCGTCCAGAGATGCATCGACAGACAAGATGAAGGGCCTCGAAAAGTCTGGATGAGCCAGCACAGCACAGCTGAGGAGCTCCCTCTTGAGCCTATGAAAGGCTTCCTCACATGCAGGACTCCAGTCTGCTGCGGTCAACTTCCTGAACATGCCGGCGCTCCTTCCATCACGGCCCTTCCTCTTCTGGCCCCCTGTCAGGGCAAACAGAGGCTTGGCGATGGCGGAGCATCCAGGGATGAAGCTCTGGTAGAAAAATACCATGCCCAAGAAGGACCTAAGCCTCTTCACGGAGGGAGTGCAGCCATCCTCCTCCATTACGGCCTCCCTTGGCATGTTAGAAATCACATCCACCTTTGTTAGGTCCACAGCAACACCACTCCGGTCGATTACGTGACCAAGGAACTTGACTGACTCCCGCAGAAGATGACATTTCTTCGGACTCAGCTTGAGATTACTGCCCCTCAGCTTCTGGAAGACCACTCGCAGCCTGCTAAGGGCTTCCTCTTCGGTGGGGCCAAATACAAGGAGGTCATCCAGGTATCAGAGCAAACTGGTGAAGTTGAGACTGCCAAAGATATCCAACATCATCCGCATAAAGGAAGCTGGACTGTTGCAGAGTCCCTGTGGCATTCTGTTGTATTCGTACAGGCCAATCGGTGTCGTGAAGGCAGTGTACTTTTTGTCTTCCTCGCACATGGGGACGTTGTAAAACCCGGAGGTTAGGTCCATTGTGCTGAAGAAGGCATTGCCTCCGAGAGCTGCCAGACAGTCGGCTTGGTGAGGAAGCGGATGGGCATCCTTCAGAGTCCGAGCATTCAGCCATCTGAAATCTGTACAAATCCTCAGCCCACCATCCTTCTTCCAGACCATGACGAGGGGAGATGCATATTCGCTGATGGATTTGCGGATGATGTCCATCTCCTCCATCCCTGTGAGCACCTGCCGGAGATGTTCATAGTGGGCAGGGGGCACTCTCCTGTATGGCATGCGGAACGGCCGGTCATCTGTCAGGCGGATGCGATGCACAAACCCCTCTGCTTTGCCGCAGTCAAGTGAGTGCCTGGAGAATATATCCTGGTACTCTTCGACAAGCTCAACAAGCTCCTTCTTAGAATGGAAGCTGGCGTGGCACGAGTCGATGTCGAGGGCACTCAATCTGAGGGTGGAGAGCCTGTCCCTGAAGTCGGTATCTGTAGCAGCCGGCCTGATACCCTGTCCTGGCCTTCCTGCCTCCTTCGTGCAGGAGCCCTGCTGGATGTCTAGGTCTTCCACCGCAAGGCATGGTGAGACATCTGCGACCTTGGAGTTGCGTTTCAGGGTGATTGGTCTGGGTGAGAGGTTGGTCATCTTCACAGGCACCCACCGATCTCCCCACATTGGCGTGATAACCCGCCCAACAAGCACGTCTCTCGGTCTGGCATTAGAGGTGCAAGGCTCCACGATGACCGTGCTTCCTGGAGACACTGGCACATTGCTGGGCAGCCTGCCCCACACCAGGTATTCGCGTTGAGGAAGCAGCGTGATGGCATGGGGTAACTTCACAGTGCCGATCCTGTCGGGGGCCTCGTCTCCCCCCCATCTGGTGGTGCATGACATCATATCCAAGAACTGCTCATGATCAGGCGGCGAATGCTTGCCTGCCGCAGATATGAGTTTCCAGTAGGTGTCACTACCTTTCATGACACTCATTAGGTGCTTGAGAACGTTTGATCCGATGATGAGGTCATCGCGCTGACCTGGGACCACTAGAACAGGGACGAAGCATTTCACTCCGTAGATGGTCAGTGTTAAGTCATATATGTATTTGGGGTGGGTCTGTTTTCCTCCACAGCCAACCAGCATAATCCTTCCTGCTGACTGAGGTTCTCCCACTAGGGCCCCAGCTTCTCTGAGCTTACATTATGCCTCCTCATTCAGGGTGCAAGCCATGGATCCTGAATCAATCATGCCCTTCAGTCCAACTCTGTCATTCACTGTGACCTGAGTGTAGAACAATTCACTGAAAGCTGGCACCTCTGCTGATCTTTGAACCACGACTTCGCATTCTGGCATGGCTGAACAGGTGTTAACATAGAGAAGCTCGAGACTTGACTCATCTTCACTGAGGGTCTGCTGTCCACCCCCCACACTGCCCCTCTCTGAGTGTGGGTGTTCTAGTTTCCCGAAGGCTGATCCCGACTGGGGTCGCCCTGACCTGACTGATCTCTGTCCACGCCTGTTGCAGTCTCTCTTCCAATGACCTGGAGTGAAGCATGAGAGGCACAGATTCTCTCTCCTGCAGTGCATGAGCGTGGAGTGGCTGGTATCACCGCAGACCCGGCAGTTCCTCGTCTGAAAAGGACCGGAAGCAAACTGTCTTGGCGGGGCCGGTGCCGGTGCATGGGCTGCCACCTGCACATTCTGCTGTGTCATCATGCGACCCAAGAGGCTGAATAGAGCATGCATGCCATCTACGTCGGCATCTGCAGTGAGGCCCGGAGCCGGCTGGCGATGACCTGGCTCAAAACCAGGTTGAGCAATGGCCACTGGTACCGGGTGAGGGGCGATTAGCACCTGGGGAAGTTGTGGAGTGAGAGCGGCTGTTGGAGCCGGAATGAACTGGGCTGCTGTGGGCGAAAGCTGTGGGGTTAGTGCTGAGACCGATGGCACATCGTATGCTGCCGCAGTTGAGACAGCTGAGAGATGTGAAGCTGTGCTGACATGCACTGGCGGTGGTCTCTCCATGTGCTGTGGTATGGCCGTCTGGGTGTGGCTCAGTACATGTATCTGCGGGGCTTGAGAACGGCCTTGCGATGACCTGAGCTCACGCTGGTGGCTGTCGATGCGCTCCTGAACCTCGCTGGTCGACCATTCTTCAGCCGCTCTGATGCTGAGCCTGTTAAAAAGGACCGGGTCTGGACAGTACTTGATGAACATCATCGACACTTCACGTCCTGGATCCTCCACACTACGCCCCTGCCTCTTTAGACACTCGTCTGCAATATAAATGGCATTGTTCAGTCTCACCCAGTACTCCATCACTCCCTCCCGCTGCAGTGGCTTGATATTATAAAAGTCAGCCATGGGCATGGATGAGTAGGATAGCTCACCGAAGTGCTGCTTCAGAATGTCAAAGATCAGGTCGGGAGTCTTAATGGGGTCGAGTGTGGGGTTGTGTCGTAGCGTAATTCTCACTACATCTTTCGCCCCCCCCCCATTAGCTTAGACAGTATCTCTTGTGACTGTTGGTGTTTCGGTGTGTTTTTCTTTTTAAGATACACCCCCATTACTTCCACCCACTCACGAACGGAGTACTTATCACTGCCATCGCCCCTGAAAATTGGTGGCTCCTTAACATTGGACTGCATGACGAGCTTTACACCTGACAAATTCAACTCAGGGGCTCTCTGCTCCGATTTAGGGCTCTCCGCTGACATGGACCTATTAACACCCCTGTCACCCTGTAACTGGGTCGCAATCGACTGACCAATCTGACTGGCCAACTCTGAGATGAGAGCACTCAACTCTACGTGAGAAGCTGTTTGTGGGCTTGGTAATTCATACCGGGGGACCTGGCCACCAGTGGAACAAAACCGTGGGTGTAACTGCCCCCCGGCTTGGTGTTGAAATAAAGATGCGGTTATGTTTCGTACAGATGCTTTTATTTGTTTTCTCTTTTGCATTTCAGCTTAGCAGTACTGTAGCTTTTCTTTGGTAGTTTGTCGTTTGTACAGGTAGTGACGGTTGCCTCATTTGCTCCGTTTGCACCCCGTTTGCACCGTGAAAACTGCATAGGACAGTCAAACACAAACATACAATTAGTTACATAGTTCACAGTTTCAATATTGTTCACATGTTGTTCATTATTATACCAACGTGTTCAAACAAACAATTGCATTCAAAGACATTTAAAGGTGAACTCGTCTTTCATAACAAAGGCACTCAGGAAAAAACAATGATAAATAATAACGTTACTTGTCCGGCAGCAGGTGCCTTTGATTAGAAGCTACTCCGTGAGTGCACCACTTTACATGTTTATAAATGTTTGGCAGTTACACACATAAATATAGACCTCTTTCAACAACAGTAATAATAATAATACATTTGAGTGTCCGACATACCTTATTCCGCTTTACCAAGGGGAGTTATTTAAACTGGAGTAAGGTTCTTCTATCATACATAATTCGCTGCCTGCTCCGTTGTTATCTCTGAGTTACTTCCGCCTTGGTCACACATGAAGCTGTGACCTTTATACTATAGGGAAGACGAGCTCTGCCCCCATGTGGACACTAAATGAAAATGCACAAGTGGCTCCGAAATATTCTTTTCTTAAATAGATAAATAGAGAGCTCAGTATTCTGAGCCAATACAGAGAAGTTGATCATCTAGACCAACGCAAATCAAAGCTTACTGACAGTAAAGATGATAGGCATCTTTACCCTTGGCGGTCAGTTACACTCCCACCAAATCCTGCTATGACGGATAAGCACAAAACAATTAATTTAGTCATACAGGATTTCCTTTTAGATTTCACATAGCATCAAAATAATACAATTCAAGCGTTCTATACTAATTACTCTCGAGGAGGAGTACCAATTTCTGGATCGGTCGCTCGAGGACTGAAGGTCTGATAGAGTGATCTTTTCGCTCCCCAGTCTGTATTTTTACTCGACGTACTAGACCGTCGCTCTCTTGAGTGGCTTCGACGACCCGACATAGTTGCCACTGGCTTCTTGGCAGGTTACTGTCCTTGAGGATGACTATGTCGTTCACCTTGAGGTTACGCCGTGGTACGTGCCACTTCTGGCGTGTAGAAATGTTCAGGAGGTATTCCTTCTTCCAGCGGCTCCAGAATTGTTCGATTAGGTACTGAACTCTGCGCCATCTCTTGGTTGCATACATGTCCTCTTTAACAAATCTCCCAGGGGGTGGAAGAGCGATTTTAGACTTCATCATGACGAGATGGTTTGGTGTTAAGGGTTCTAACGCCATAGGATCGTTGATACCATCTACTGTCAGTGGTCGGCTGTTTACAATAGCTGTAGCTTCATAGAAGAGTGTTCTAAGGGAGGCGTCATCAAGTCTGCCTGGACACAGAGCGATAGTGGCGTTCAGCACATTTCTTACTGTCCTGATTTGACGTTCCCAGACACCACCTGCATGGCTGGCGGATGGAGCGTTGAAGACAAATTCACACTGTTTCTCTGCTAGAAAGATCTCCAGTAAACTGGCGTCACATTGTTTGAGTGCTTCTTTAAACTGGTTTCTAGCTCCCACGAAGTTAGTACCGTGGTCGCAATGAAGTTGCCGAACAGCTCCTCTGAGGCTGATGAAGCATCTCAAGGCGTTAATGAATGAGTCTGTTGATAAGTCTTCAAGCATCTCGATGTGGACAGCTCGTGAAGCTAGGCAAGTTAGTATCAGGCCATACCTTTTGTACTCCTTTCGAGCCTTTTTAATCAGGAAGGGGCCGAAGCAGTCCATGCCACTGTATGAGAAAGGCGGTGAGTCTTCCACACGCTCTTTACGGAGTTCAGCCATTTGCTGCTCTTCAGTAGGTTGTCGGAGTTTCCTGCATCGTACACAGTTGTGAATCAACTTGGCTACTAATTTGCTCCCACCAATGACCCAGAATCCATTTGCTCTCAGTTCCATTTGGGTTTGACTTCGGCCTTGGTGACAAACTTGAGCGTGGTGATGAGCCGTAATTAGCTTGGTGATAGGGCTGTCTTTTGGCAAAATGATGGGATGTTTCATTTCTTGACTGAGGGATGAGCGTCTCAATCTTCCACCCACACAGAGAAGTTCTCGATGCAGAATTGGATCAAGGGAATGAAGAGCACTTGAACTTGGAAGAGCATCTCCTTCCTGGCATCTCTTAATTTCCTGAGAGAAGGCTTGCTGCTGGACAAGCTTGATCACTATTTTGGCAGCTCTTTCTCGTTCTTCGACTGTCACCAGTTTGGTGTTGTGTACTTTTCCCGATCCCAGCCTCTTGATTCTTGCGACTACTTTCAGGATCTTTGACCATGAAGAGATCTGATTTAGGCGAATTAGAATGTCTGTACAACTGTTAACTTTGGTTGTGAAAGCTTGGACAGCCTTAACTTCAGGATCGCCTACGAGTAGGTCTGCGAAGGGATTCAGTTTGGGATGTACTTCTTGCTCCCAGAGAAATGTAGGACCTGACATCCAGTTTGTTGAAGGAATGTGAGATGCCTGAAGGCCTCTGGAGGCATGATCTGCCGGGTTCTCTGCTGTTTCGATATAGTGCCATTTACTTGGGTCAGTGTTTTCTCTTATCAGTTGGACTCTGTTCGCGACGAACACATGGAACCTTCTTGCCTCATTATTGATGTAGCCCAGAACTACTTGTGAATCTGTCCAGAAGAATTCTTCATCGATCTTCATCTGCAGTTCTCTTTTCAGCAACACACTTAATTTGGTTGCGACCACTGCCGCTGAGAGCTCTAGTCGTGGGATGCTTGAGACCTTTGTGGGTGCTACTCTTGCTTTGGCCATCACAAGACTGGAGTGTACTGTATTTTTGTCATTTTTGTACCTGAGGTAGGAACAAGCGCCATACCCCATGCTGCTGGCATCGGCAAAGTGATGCAGTTCCGTCTTGATGATGTTGCCGAAGTCATGTGGGTGATAGCATCTAGGGATTGTGAATTCCTTTAAGTTATATAGCCCGATCTTCCATTCCTCCCACCGTGGCTTTAAGTCATCTGGCAGTGGATCGTCCCATCTTATGCCTCTGCGGCATAGTTCTTGGAGTATGCGTTTTCCGCTTAGGGTGAATGGGGCAACAAACCCGAGTGGGTCATAAAGAGAGGCGACGATGGAGAGGATTCCTCGACGGGTTGAAGGCTGGTCTTTAATGTTGACATTGAAGCTGAAGGTGTCGTTGTCTATAGACCACTGAAGGCCAAGTGCATGCTCAGTTGGGGTCGCTTCCAGCTTAAGTTCGAGAGGGTCAGTGATTGTTGCTCTTTCTGAGGGTTTCACACAGTCGAGGACGTCTTTGTGGTTAGAGTTGAATTTGTGGAGGCGTAGGCCTCCTCGTTTGCACAATTTTTGTGCCTCGATGATCAGTTTCTTGGCCTCTTCGACTGATGAAACGCTGGCTAACCCATCATCAACGTAGAAGTTCTTCTCAATGAAGGCTGAGGCTGCTGGGTAGTCTTCTCTATGTTGGTGTGCCAGGTACCTTAGGCCAAAATTGGCACATCCAGGAGACGAAGCAGCTCCAAAGAGGTGAACTGCCATCCTGTATTCCTGTGGTTCCGTTTCCAAATCACCTTCCCTCCACCACAGGAACTTGAGGTATTTTCGAGAGTCAGGGTGGACGAAGAACTGGTGGAACATTCTTTCCACGTCGCAGATTATGGCCACGTCTTCTTTTCTGAAGCGGCATAGAACTCCTATTAGGGAGTTGATTAAGTCGGGACCGGTCAATAGACAGTCATTTAGGGAAACTGCACAGAATTTAGCTGAGCAGTCAAACACGACCCGTAGCCTGCCAGGCTTTTGAGGGTGGTAAATGCCGTGATGAGGAAGGTACCAAGCGGTCTCTCCATATGAAGTGGTATGGTCAAGTTCTGCGTCACCTTTCTCGATGATGTCTTTCATGAAAGCCTTATAGCGTTCGTGATACTCTTTATCCGTCTTTAGCTTCTTCTTTAGAGACTGGAGGCGGACTGTAGCTAGTCTCTTGTTGTTTGGTAGGGATGGTGGGCTGCTACCCTTGAAAGGTAGAGGCATCTCGTAGTGCCCATCTTCTTTCTGTCTGATGTTCTCGCTGAGGAATTGTATGAAGTGAACATCTTCTTGAGACACGTACTTGTCCTCGTAGTTCCTTTCAGAGAAGTCCGACTCAAGTACTTTAAGGACATCTGTTGTAGACGGGGCTGGTATTTCTTTTACTGACACTCTATGTACAAAGCTCTGGCTCCCTTGTCGGTCCAGATGAGGGTTAGATGAGCCTATTATGCTCCAGCCAAGCTTTGTCCTCTGTGCAAAAGGTTGGTTTTCACAGCCTGTGATGACTTCGAGTGGAGCTAGCGCTGAGGGACAATCACATCCTATTAACATACCCACTTCACAGTCTAGAAGTGTTGGTAACTTGTTTACGAGATGCTTGAGGTGAGGCCACTGTAGCGCTGTTTTACCAGTAGGAATGTAGGATTTGTCTACTGGGATGAAGCTACGAGTGTAGGCTTGTGGCACTCTGATGTTGTTTGCAGAATGGAGTCCTCTGATTTGTAGGCCGCTGACACTCTTGCTGGTTATAACTGTATTTACAGCAGTCATTGTACTGAGTCTCAGCTTCACAGGTTGACTTTCCACACTTAACTCCTTAAGCAGGTCCTCTAAGATAAACGTTGTATCACTCTGTGTGTCGAGTAGTGCGTAAGTGAGCACCGTTATCTGTGGCTCTTGAACTGAAGACACAAGGACTGGGACAATGCTTGAGGTCGCAGAAGCACATCGGGTTGTAGTGTGAGACACGACTCTGCGGACTTCTTGGCTCCGGTAGTTTGCAGTAGATGTGCCACTCTGGGTTGTCTCTGGTGCTTGTGACCTCTCTTCGTGCAGACACGTTGGATGACGACGGTTGCAGGTGTTGCAGGTATGTCGCCGTTTACAGTCCTTGCTGGAGTGTCCCTTCCTCAGACATCCAAAGCAGAGGTGATTTTGGTAGATGTACGTTCTCTTATCCTCTATAGACCTTGATGCGAAGTTAGTGCATGTAGCAATGCCATGATTCTCATTCTTGCAGATTGGGCAAGGTGGTCTGGCTCTATAGGGTGAATACTGTGTCTCCACGATGTTGCTCTTTATGTGAGTGCTTGTATTCAACGCTCTGGCTCTCTTGGAAAACCTCTCGTCTGAGGCTCTGGAGTTCAACAGTAGTGGGGTAGCGATGGGGTTACAAGCTATTCGTGCCTCTTTGTTCAGAAACTTTGAAAAGTGTGCAAGACTTGGATAGCTTCCAGATTTATCTAGCTCTTCTACGATGATCCTGCTCCATCTTCGCACAATCCACTCAGGTAGTTTCTTGAGCAGTTTGTGGTTCTCTTCACAGTCGTTCAAGATGTCCAGCCCTCGGACATGTGGAATTGCCTCTGTGCATCCCTGTAGGAAGTCTGCAAACTCTCGGAGCGCCAGAGGATCGTTTGTGTTTATCTTAGGCCATCTCATTAGCTTGTCTCTGAACGCCCTTTGTATAATGAAGGGGTTTCCATACCTCTCTTCCAACACTCTCCAGGCACCTTTATATGCTTCTTCGGAGTCTCTGTAAAAGAATCCTTCCACAGACTTACGAGCTTCTCCAGTAAGGTACATTTTCAGATAAAACATCTTATCACTTGTTGGGAGAGGCTTTCGGTGTATCAGGGTCATGAAGGTCATTTTCCAATCAACAAATTTCATAGGGTCACCATTGAATATTGTTGGTTCTGGTGTAGGTAGGCGATTCATGCTTAATGCACTTGTGATTGCTTCGGCTAGACTGAAGGCCTCTTGGTTTGCCGTCGCGCTGGGAGATGCTTGACGTTGGAATGATGTAGGATGTAGCGGAGCACTATATTCAGGATTTTGGTGAGCAGTATTTATTTAATGGTCAGTGACTTCTTCTTCTTCGTTGTCTAGATCACTTCCCGAACTGTATGCCCTCACTCGGGCTGCTGCTACCTGGACTTCCTTCTTTGCTTGTAGCTGCTGTAACTTCATCCTCCTCCTCCAGCTTACGTCGACTCTGCACCTTCATCTTCTCCATTTCCATCAGCATGGCTGCCTCTTCCCCCTCTAGTTGGAGGAGACTGGTTTGCTGAGCCTGGATCACTTGAATGGCCTTTACCTCTTCTTCTTTAGCCGCGAGTTCAGCTTCCCTCCGCCTGTTTGATGCCTTGGAACGTTGAGAGTGAATTGTTTCAGTATTTGTGTGACCATATACAGATCTGTACTCTTCTTTGTTCAGAGCTATTCTCACCCTCTCCTTCTCAAGTCTTTCATTAAAATCTTCCTCTTTTGTTTCCAGCTGCTTACACACAAGCTCTTGGGTGTCTGTCGTCAGCTGAATACAGGCGTCCATTTTATTTGCGATCTCAGGAGTCGTGGCATGGTTACGTAAAATGGACTCATATAAACTTCGTACAAAGTCACAACTTGCTTGAATGTCTTGTTTTAGTCTTTCAAGTTCTTCTGCTGGACAGAAGGTTCTTAGCTTCCCTCTTGCTTCCTTGGCTATCTTCTTCCACTTCTGATAAGCTTTGTTAAAAGCTTTCTCATTCCTCTTATCCTCCACTTCACGATTTTCTTTTCCTTTCTCGGTTATAGTTATTTGGCGAGCACCTGTTCTGTTCTGTTCCAACTCCAAGAGGTTGCCAGCATCGTCTTCTTGGGCCGACATTGTGCTTGATCACACACACTCAAAATATCAAATAAATAGATGGTATTTAAGAGTTCCACTTGCTGGGATGGATACCAGACAGCATAGGGTTAATTAGATATACAGGAGTTGCCACACGTCCGTGGTTTTGCTGGGATGGATATCAGACAGCCAGTGGCGGCCGGTGGGTTTCCCCACTAGGGGGCGCTATACCAAACATTTTGCAAAATGCAAACATGTACAGTACAGTACCACGCAACACTTGAGCGATTCGACTCACGCTCACGGCAATGAATCGGCTCTTATGAACGAGTCGCTCAGCTGTTACTACAACAACACACAACCAGTCAAATAAAGTATAGTCTAGACTCTAATTCACAACTTGAAACACAATATATAAATAGAAAAGTTAGAAACAAAACTCGCCCGTCTACAAACACAGGCAGATCTCTCCCTCTCTCCTTCTCGCTCTCACACACAGCGCGACGTGGAATCGATTCGTTACACAATCAGACCTATTATATACCAAGAATAACTTCAGTATGAGTACAGGGCTGTACACATATTTTGCATATTGTTAAACGAGCCAAGGCTAGCTATTAAACTATCGATATGAATCGAAAATCTGGGACCCTGATGTAAACAAGACAAACGTCTTTCTCTGGTCTGCATCCCCTTAACAATTGTGTGTATTGAGCCGTACTGTATTGTACCCATTCTGCAATCTGTTAATAAAGTTCTCATTCATTAATTCATTCAAACATAGACGATATTGAACAAGCCATAATCCACGTATTTTCAATCCGAGAGAGCTGCAGTAGTTAAATCAATGAGCCATCGATAAATAAACAATCAGCAATGTCTCGCTTCATGAATGGCCAGCAGTAGAGAGAGAGAGAGAGAGAGAGAGAGAGAGAGAGAGAGAGAGAGAGAGAGAGAGAGAGAGAGAGAGAGAGAGAGAGAGAGAGAGAGAGAGAGAAGAGAGAGAGAGAGAGAGAGAGCCAGCATTAGCTGAGTGGCTGAGAGAGAGAGAGAGAGAGAGAGAGAGAGAGAGAGAGAGAGAGAGAGAGAGAGAGAGAGAGAGAGAGAGAGAGAGAGAGAGAGAGAGAGAGAGAGAGAGAGAGAGAGAGAGAGAGAGAGAGAGAGAAGCCAGCGTTAGCTGAGTGGCTGAGAGAGAGAGAGAGAGAGAGAGAGAGAGAGAGAGAGAGAGAGAGAGAGAGAGAGAGAGAGAGAGAGAGAGAGAGAGAGAGAGAGAGAGAGAGAGAGAGAGAGAGAGAGAGAGAGAGAGAGAGAGAGAGAGAAATATCGCTAATCTACCTTGTTGTTGGCAGAGAAGGGCTTGTTGATAAAGTATATCCACTCCATGGCATTGTCCATCCAGCCTGTGTTGATGTCCATCCATTGTCCATGCATGTCCCTCCACACACTGCATCCATAATATAGCTTGTTAATAGCCAACAAGTACTGTGAGTGCCTTTGTCCATGTCCGCCTCGAACAGCCTGCAAACTACCTGGTGTTCTATCGCCATGCTCTAAGACAAACTCTAACCTTAACCAACTTTGAAAGAGTGCCTAAGCCTAACCGTTGAAAGAACTTGCCATCACGCTCCAAGACAAACAGCTGCAAGACAAACAGCAGTTAGCCAAGTGTTAGCTCAGCTGAGCTCGTTGCCACAACACTCAACAAGTACATTTCCGCTCGAACAGCCTGCAAACTACCTGGCGTTCTATCGCCATGCTCTAAGACAAACTCTAACCTTAACCAACTTTGAAAGAGTGCCTAAGCTTAACAGTCTAAATAACTTGCAGTCACGGCACGGCACGCTCTAAGACAAACAGCTGCATGCATCTCACAACAACACAACTATCTCAACCAAGCTAGAAGCTAGAATTGGAACATTAGAAATTGGATTCGGCCAATCAGAGATCGTCTCTGTGAAATTCTGCCATGGAAAAAAATGCTGGCGTCGGCCAATCAGAGAGCGTCTCCGCGAAATGCGGCTATGGAAAATCCTTCACGGAAGTTCACGCTGCTGGCTAGACCGCTTCAAATCGCGCTCGGATTCCAACATAATAGTCATATTTCAACGCACAACGCCGTATGCACTGATTGGCTGTGACGGAGACAGCGATCAAACTGTGACGCGCACGCAGAGCGCTATCGCGTATTGCCCCCAAGAAATACGAAAAAATAAAAAAAATAAAAAAAACGTGATGTCACTTCCTGCTCTGGAAAACGATGTTTTTTTAATTTAGATAATAACGTTATATTGTGCATTGGAAATACAAACATACTTAAAATGAGTAAATATTATTAATTTTAAACATGTTTATATTATTTATAGGGCTATAAAACACAAAAACGAAAAAGTTTTATTCTCTTCTTCTCTGATTTAACAGCAGCTGGCCAGCAGGTGGGTCGGCGCCCTAGCGCCCCTAGTGGTAGAGCCGCCACTGCAGACAGCATAGGGTTAATTAGATATACAGGAGTTGCCACACGTCCGTGGTTTTGCTGGGATGGATACCAGACAGCATAGGGTTAATTAGATATACAGGAGTTGCCACACGTCCATGGTTCATTCTTCCTTCTCTTCATACATGCATTTTCTTTAGTGTAGGGTCCTCAACATACATGTATTCTCTTCAGGGTGAGGTCTTCAACATCTATGTATTTTCTTCAGAGTGAGGTCTTCAACATATATGTATTTTCTTCAGAGTAGGGTCTTCATTGTACATTTATCCACTTCAGAATAAAGTCTTCATAATACATCCATCCTCTTCAGAACATCTATCCTCTTCAGAGTAAGGTCTACTTCACATTTATCCACTTCAGAATGAGGTTTCATAATACATTTATCCTCTTCAGAGTATGGGTTTTACTCACTGTTTATCATCTTCAGAGTATGGGTTTTACTCACTGTTTATCATCTTCAGAGTATGGGTTTTACTCACTGTTGATCATCTTCAGAGTATGGGTTTTACTCACTGTTTATCATCTTCAGAGTCGGGTAAGTTTTCGCTCACCACTGGTCGGTAAGTTTTCACTCTTCAGAGTCGGGTAAGTTTTCACTGTAACTGCCCCCCGGCTTGGTGTTGAAATAAAGATGCGGTTATGTTTCGTACAGATGCTTTTATTTGTTTTCTCTTTTGCATTTCAGCTTAGCAGTACTGTAGCTTTTCTTTGGTAGTTTGTCGTTTGTACAGGTAGTGACGGTTGCCTCATTTGCTCCGTTTGCACCCCGTTTGCACCGTGAAAACTGCATAGGACAGTCAAACACAAACATACAATTAGTTACATAGTTCACAGTTTCAATATTGTTCACATGTTGTTCATTATTATACCAACGTGTTCAAACAAACAATTGCATTCAAAGATATTTAAAGGTGAACTCGTCTTTCATAACAAAGGCACTCAGGAAAAAACAATGATAAATAATAACGTTACTTGTCCGGCAGCAGGTGGCTTTGATTAGAAGCTACTCCGTGAGTGCACCACTTTACATGTTTATAAATGTTTGGCAGTTACACACATAAATATAGACCTCTTTCAACAACAGTAAGAATAATAATACATTTGAGTGTCCGACATACCTTATTCCGCTTTACCAAGGGGAGTTATTTAAACTGGAGTAAGGTTCTTCTATCATACATAATTCGCTGCCTGCTCCGTCGTTATCTCTGAGTTACTTCCGCCTTGGTCACACAGGAAGCTGTGACCTTTATACTATAGGGAAGACGAGCTCTGCCCCCATGTGGACACTAAATGAAAATGCACAAGTGGCTCCGAAATATTCTTTTCTTAAATAGATAAATAGAGAGCTCAGTATTCTGAGCCAATACAGAGAAGTTGATCATCTAGACCAACGCAAATCAAAGCTTACTGACAGTAAAGATGATAGGCATCTTTACCCTTGGCGGTCAGTTACCGTGGGGTTTGCAACCCACCCGCCCTAGGCGTTTGGCCTTCATCTACATGAGAAGCTGTTTGTGGGCTTGCCAATTCATACCGGGGGACCTGGTCACCAGTGGAACAAAACCGTGGGGTTTGCAACCCACCCACCCTAGGCGTTTGGCCTTCATCACCCAAAAACCAACCTCTCCCAAAGCCCACCCCAGATAAACTCTCTCCTTCAGAGACCCCAGCCCCTTCTGAGTTAGCTGCTGGTTCCATGCCAATTGAGAAATTCAAAGAACTATACAAAAATAAAAATCATACGTACATAAGTACATATATATATAGTCACACAATATCCAATAATCCAATGTTCCTATTTGACACTTTAAAGTAATTATTCTCCTTTTTTTCCCAGCCTTTTCTCCTTTTCTCCCTTTTTTTTTTTTTTAACCTTATTCAAAATGCCCCACACGGCCAAGAGTGACCAACTTGAGACGAAGGCGATCTTCAGCTTCCCTCGGCGATCGAGACGACATCGATGGCAGATGAATCCAAAGGTCGACGGCACCAATGTAACCGACGGTTTAGCTTGCGTTGTGTTCTGGTGTACTGTCAAGAATCAGGCAGGACTGGATATCAGGTTGTTTATTCACCCTGTTAACCCAAATAACACAGGAATTAATGTCTTGTCTTATCCTTTTTGGCCATAAGATGGCGCCTTGGTTCTTAGATCCTCTTAACAACAAGAGAGAAACTGCATTTTAATTCACATTGTAATAGCACATGGAATGAATAATACAACATGGGTCACTCATCCACCTGTTAAAACAGATACAAAATAATATAATATGGGTCACTCATCCATCTGTTAAAACAGATACAAAATAATACAATATGCCAATAATAAGATTGACTCATTACCTATTAAACAAATACATTAAAATAATAAACAAAACCATTAGTAAGATGGACCCATTACCTGTTAACCAGATACATTAAAATAATAAACAAAACCACTGATAAGATTCAATCTTTACCTGTTAACCCAAATAACACAGGAATTAATGTCTTGTCTTATCCTTTTTGGCCACAAGATGGCGCCTTGGTTCTTAGATTCTAATGGGAAGACATGCAACAGCGTCAGGGTTGAAGTCTACTCAATGTGTTACACAGAAAAGATCGTCACTTCTAAATAACTCCACAGAAAGTGCACAAAAGTTACTCTTCACCATAGGTAGTTAATGTATATAATCTCGTTCATTGCCAAGCAACTTATCCATACATTTACACCACAATAATGCTCTTTTAACCCACAGATATGTCTAGAACCACAGAGCAGTCCTTACCTCTTAACAACAAGAGAGAAACTGGCGCGAGAGGGGAGCACGCTCAGAAATGAGAGACGCGAGGGGAAATACGTCACTTCGGCAGGAAGTGACGATGTTTCAAAACAAAAGACTTTTGATAATAAAATAATAATAATAAACAAAACAATGAAAAAAGGGTGTTTTGGCGAAATTCACAAGAGGGACATATTAACCTGTTACATCTGCTGCTATAAGAATGGCAATCAGAAATCTCAAAATCTAAAATCTAAACCGGAGCGAGCGAGCCAGGCTTTATATACCCAGGTTCTGCATCATACCAAGACATCCTACCATTGGTCCACAAATACAGCGATGTCATTTTACCAGCCAATCAACACATAATTCAGTAAGGATGAAACCTCCTCCCCTTCTAGTCGTCACAGTAACTGGAGAAGTAACAGATTACTTTGTGTTGGGAAAAACCCTATGTCTTCATCTGTATCTAGGCTAGTAGAGGCCCACAAGGTCATAGGCACATTCCAGCAGTATTGAATGAAACAATTGCCTTGCTGTAATATACAATACATGGTCTTTCTAGCATGAATAGCCTATACGCTTATATATATACAGATATATATACATAATCATTTACATCATAATCATAATAGTTAGGGATGCTCGATATTGGCTTTTTTACCGATACCGATATTCCGATATTGTCCAACTCTTAATTTCGATACCGATACCGATACCGATATCAACCGATACCGATATATGCAGGGTTTCCCCCCAAAAAAACTGAATAATTTCCGGTAATTAATAATTTCACTGGATGCATTCAAAAGGCTTTCTAAATGTAAGCATTATCTGTGCAAAATATGATAATTAAAAAAGTAAAAATTAACATTACATATCTCTTGTTGTTGAATTAAACCAACATGCATACTTTTGACAATAAATAAAATAAGAATTGGTTCTTACTTGCTTGCCTGGGTAAATAAAGGTTAAATAAATGTAACCGGTCTGCTCCCCCGCCTGTACGGTACCATTTCCCGGACATTGCTTTTCCTCGTCGGAGGTACATCCATCGCAGTGCCGGACGAAGCTACCACATCGATGACTCCACCGAAATAAACTCCATCTGGACCTCCACCCGCCGCCACCCTCTGAGAAACACTCGCAGGAAGGTGGACCACAGCGCGTTAGCTAGCCTAGCCAGGTTGGCTAACGTTAGCTTCTCCAACCAGCACTCCGACGTCAAACTTGGATTATTTAACATCCGCTCCCTCACGGGCAAGGGACAATTACTGCAGGACCTCCTCCTCGACCGCAAGTATGACTTTTTCTGTTTAACAGAGACTTGGCAACATCCCAATGACTTCTCTCAGCTGAACGAGTCTACCCCACCTGGGTTTGTTTACAACTGCCAACCCCATCTCACCGGCAGAGGGGGAGGTCTCGCGCTAATCTACCGCGAGACTTGGAAGGTCTCATCTGTTACACTACCAGTGTCTCAATCATTTGAGTCCGTAGCTCTACAGTTAAATGGACCTACACCAACTATTTTAGTAAATATCTACCGCCCACCCAAACCAAACAAGGATTTCATTGATGAATTCAACACATTTCTCACCCACATCTGTTCACTCTCATCCAACATAATTCTGTTGGGTGATTTAAATATTCACATGGACAACACGAACCATGCTCTCACTAAGGACTTCATCTCTTGCCTGGACAGTTATGGTCTCAAACAACACATAGATTTCCCAACCCATTCTAAAGGTCATATTTTGGACTTGGTCTGTTGCTCTGGTGTCACCCCTCTCAACTGTTCTGCTGTCGATCTCCCCATCTCTGACCACATGGTTGTTTCATTTAATTTAAGTCTGACACTATCCCAAACCAAACAGTCACATATTATGTCCTTCCGCAACATCAAAAACATTAATTTAGCTGATCTCACCACAGGCATCGACAGTTTCCCCATCACCATCCCCCCATGCACCCCGGATCAGCTTGTCTCCCACTACAACGACAGTCTCCAAACTCTGCTGGACTCACTTGCCCCCCTCAAAACCAGGACTGTGTCATTCCCCCACTCCGCCCCCTGGTTCTCCCCTCACCTACGTCTGCTGAAAGCCAAAGGATGTCAGCTGGAGTGGCTTTCCAGAAAAACCTGACTCACTGTTCACAAACAGATGCACCATACCCATATCCTCCACTACAAAGACGCCCTCTCCTCAGCCAAATCCCAATATTTTGCAGATAAAATCACTGCTGGTGCTGGGAACACCAGGGCCCTGTTATCAGTGGTCAACGACTCCCTTCCCTCTCACTTCTACTCCACTGAACATTGTAACTCACTGATGTCATTTTTCAATTTAAAAATAGCCAATATCCACCAGCAACTGACCTCTCTCATGTCCAGTTGTCCATCTCCCCTGGCTCCACACCCCTCCCTCTCTGCACCTCTCTCCTGCTTCCATCTCCCCTCTGCTGCCGATATATCAAAACTCATCCGGAAATCCAAGCCATCCACCTGCCAACTTGACCCCATGCCCTCCTCCCTGGTTATAGCCTCCCTCCCCTCTCTCCTGCCCCTTATAACTGCAATCATCCATTCCTCCCTCACCTCTGGTTCTGTCCCATCATCTCTCAAATCCGCTGCTGTAACACCGATTCTAAAGAAACCTGGTTTAGACCCCAACATTTTCAATAACCTCCGCCCCATCTCCAACCTACCATTTCTCTCAAAAATCCTGGAAAAAGTAGTGGCTTCTCAGATTCATGCTCACCTCTCCAACAATAACCTCTATGAACAGTTACAATCTGGTTTTCGCCCCCGTCACAGCACAGAAACAGCCCTCCTCAATATCACAAATGACCTACTGATGCCAGCTGACTCCGGACTATTATCCATCCTCATCCTCCTCGATCTAAGTGCCGCGATTGACACCATATCTCACTCCACCCTCCTTAACCGACTAGCCTCCATTGGAATCTCCCACACATCCCTAGACTGGTTCCACTCATATCTCTCTGGCCGTACTCAGTTCATTCAGCTAAAATCATTCACATCCCATCCATCCCCCCTCTCCTCCGGTGTTCCCCAGGGCTCTGTCCTTGGCCCTATCCTCTTCATTATCTACCTCCTCCCACTCGGTCGGATTCTCTGATTCTCTCAAATACAGCATCAATTTCCACTGCTACGCGGACGACACCTCCAATAGACACATAGACACCTCTATGTTTCCTCCAAACCCACTTCCACCCTCCCTCCCTCTTCCCTCTGTGCCTGTCTGGAAATCAAATCCTGGTTCACCTCAAATTTCCTGAAATTAAACAGTGGCAAAACAGAGGTAGTCCTCATTGGCTCCAAGTCCACACTCACCAAGCACCCCAGTTTCACCCTCACCATAGACAACTCCTTGGTTTCCCCTTCCCCCCAGGTCAAGAGTCTGGGTGTCGTCCTCGACAGCACCCTATCATTCCATTCCCACATCAATAACATCATCCGGTCCGCCTACTTCCACCTTCGCAACATCAACCGCCTCCGCCCTTCACTCACTCCAAACAGCGCCGCAATCCTGGTCCACTCCCTCGTCACTTCCCGCTTAGATTACTGCAACTCCCTTCTCTTTGGTCTCCCCCACAAACTCCTCCATAAGCTCCAACTGGTCCAGAACGCTGCTGCCCGCATAATCACCAGAACCCCTGTCATCAGTCACATCACCCCCGTCCTACGCCAACTACACTGGCTTCCCATTAAACTCTGCATAGACTACAAGATCCTCCTCCATACATACAAGGCCATTCACAACCTCGCCCCTCCATACCTGTCCGACCTCCTTCATATCAACATTCCCACCCGGTCCCTCAGGTCTGCCTCCTCCATCAACCTGACCGTCCCCCCAGCCCGTCTGTCCACCATGGGGTCGAGAGCCTTCAGCTGCTCTGCCCCCCGCCTCTGGAACTCCCTCCCCCCGACATCAGGAACATTGACTCCATCATTTCTTTTAAAACCCACCTCAAAACCCACCTTTTTAGGCAGGCGTATGACTGATTTTATTTTCTGTCTGATTTTATATATTTTAATTTTTTCTTATTTTAATGTACTGTGATTATGAATTTAACTGTTTTTAAATTATTGTACGGCGTCCTTGAGTGCCTTGAAAGGCGCCTTATAAATAGAATGCATTATTATTATTATTTTTTTTTTAAATGTATAATGGCTTTCCCTTTTGACAGGGCAGGCAAGGGTTAAAATGTGCCACCCTGCTCTTAGCTTCTTGGAGTGGAATCTTTCAAGGCCGCATATAGAGGAAGCACATTCCTACCCACTCTAACAGAGAACGGACTCTGAGCAGCCCCCTGCATTATCAAATTATCATTGTCTCCTTTACTAGCAATGCCTATATATAGTTTATATAGTTATACAGGTTACATAAGTAGGAGGAAGAATACAAAAAGACTTTCGTCATAAATCTGTGCTTAGATCAGAGGCCTACTCGTCCTGTTATAATATGCTTAGATTTAAAACAGATATATACAATAAGCATATGCTTAAACCTTTACATCATACAAGTGACAGAGAGAACAGGATGTCAAAATAAAAGGGTCACTTCGTGGCTCCTCAACACCCCCTCTGTCATCCTGGTCGGTCACTTTCCACTGTCCTAATGGCGTCTGTACGGGGGGACGGGATGGCAATTGCGGGGTCACGATGGCTGTGACTCTCAACACCCCCTCTGCCATCTTGGTTCCCTGGTACCCTGGCTGGACGGCCCGACAGGATAGGGGCCACGTCGTTGCTTGGTAGCTGGCAGAAAGACTTGCATCTGTTGTTCCCGGCCAATGCACCCAGTTGTTGTCGTCTGAAGAACAAAATGTCATAGTTCTATAGTCACCCCCTCTGACCTCTTGGATCTCTGCCGTAGTTTGAGGTAGGTTCAATTGTCACTTCTCGGGCGACCACGGGTGCCCGAGAATTGTAGCAGCAGTCCTCTATTGAAGCATGGTTGGCCTGGTCATGTGACCCTGTCCGTAGGTCACGCAGGACATCACAGATACAGTCCACAGAGGACTCATCTCTTTTCTATCTACCAGGCCCATTCAGGGCTCTTGTCGCCTTGTAACTTGGGTCCAGGCCGATGTCTCTCTGTCTCCACGTCACAGGATATGCGGGCATAATATCCCCTGTTTCATCGCCTGCCAATTCTCTTTCACCTTCGTCGGAGACGTCCTCCAATCCTGAGCTCCAGGTCGAGTCCGAGAGTGACTGAAAGGTGGTGCCTTTCAGAGAAGGCCCCTTGCTGATAGGTCTCAGTTTGGCCGGTTTAGCTCTCTCGTTCCGAGGTCTAGGAGGTTCGCCCCTTGGGTACTGAACTCTCTCCCTAGATCTTGACCTAGATGAGGACCTTGAGGATGCTCTGGAGCTTGACCTATCCCGGTCTTCCTCCATTTCTGAGTCCTGATCTGGATCAGTATACTCCTGTTTGCTACTTGCTGCGTCGTCCATCGACTCCGGGGGACAGCCCCCCCGTCTAAGAATGCTCCTGGCCTGAGATAGGGCAGGTTCTGATCCTTCAGGTTCGAACTGTACTGTCGGTCTCCTTGTGTTCTGACGTGAGCACTACAACAGTGAGGTCTCTTCTCTTGTACCGACGTGCTACAACACGGAGGTCTCCTCTTGTGTTCTGACGTAAGCACTACAACAGTGAGGTCTCTTCTCTTGTACCGATGTGCTACAACACGGAGGTCTCTTCTTGTGTTCTGACGTAAGCACTACAACAGTGAGGTCTCTTCTCTTGTACCAACGTGCTACAACACGGAGGTCTCTGACCATAGTGGGCTTGGGTTCCTCGAACAGGTTTCCCCAGCCATTACGGTAGTGTGGTGGCCATGCTTCCATTTGAGCTCTGCACACAGTGTTTGCTTGGTATTTATCCGGGATCAGCAAGACCACCGCCATTGATGCGGCTGGTATTTCTTGGTAGGCTTCCAGGAAGCACCATATGCTTGTATTGGCATCATAATGCCAAATCCCTACTCCAAACAAGGTCATAACTAGGCTTTTTATGCCTGTGTCCTGGGCTTGTCTGAAAATGTTCCTGTAGTATGCCAGGAGTACTCGGGTTTGGATTTCAATGTCTGCTCCTGGCAGCACGTCCTGCATGGCAATTATCAGTATCCCCACGTAACCCTTATTTTTAAGTAGGTAGGGGACTCCCACCAGCACTGTGCCGTCCTTAAGGAGGTTATGAGGTTGTCCGGCCACTTCTCTTGCCCACCAGTCGGCGTAGCCGGGTCCTGCCATATCCTGTATGGTTTTTGCCATTCCTCCTCCATTACGTAGGCCTCGGTCGGCCGGGTTAACCACAAACGTGAGGTTCCCTTTTGGTACAAAGTTTTGTAACCATATGGAACAGACCCATAGGTGCTGTATATGCTTCGGGTTTGCCGGTTGAGTTCTTGGTTTAATAGCACAAGAGATCTCATTTAATCTTGACATGCCAGGTGGCATGGTCTGCTCCCCTCGCGGGGAGTTTGGTGTAGGGATTTGGGGCAGTGGGTTCCACTGTCCCTGAAGTCCCAGACTGTCGGGCCAGTATGCGGGGGTCGTAGCTGTCGTGGCCTTCCGTGTTCCAATTACCGCCTGCTGTACAGCCGGCAGCTCTGGGTATAGTGATTCGCTTGGTTCTGTGAATTCCTCACTTCCCGCAAATGTTTCAGGGGACTCTGGGTGTTCTCCCCGCTCTCCTAGGTAGTCTAACCCCCTGCCGGGTGTAAAAACTCCCAATCCATCATCCGAGGGTGAATCCTCGTCCTCTGTGACGTGGGAATGATTGTGAGACATCCTTAGGCTGCTGTTAGCACTGGATAGTTAGCCTGATGTTAGCTCTGGCTAGTTAGCCTTCAATTAGCTCTGGCTAGTTAGCCTGATGTTAGCTCTGGCTAGTTAGCCTGCTGTAGACTCGGGCTATGTGTGTAGCCTCTTGTACACTCAGGCTATGTAGCCTCTTGTAGACTCAGGCTATGTAGCCTCTTGTAGACTCAGGCTATGTAGCCTCTTGTAGACTCAGGCTATGTAGCCCCTTGTAGACTCAGGCTATGTAGCCTCTTGTAGACTCAGGCTATGTAGCCTCTTGTAGACTCGGCTCCTGCCGACAACGCCAGCCTGTATGATTGCGCTGGTGACTCTTTAAACTTCCGTCACAGTAGCAGGACTTTGCTCCTGCTAGCTGCTGTTATCATCTGTTAGCACTGGCTCGTTAGCCTGCTGTTATCATCTGTTAGCACTGGCTCGTTAGCCTGCTGTTATCATCTGTTAGCACTGGCTCGTTAGCCTGCTGTTATCATCTGTTAGCACTGGCTCGTTAGCCTGCTGTTATCATCTGTTAGCAATGGCTCGTTAGCCTGCTGTTTATCATCTGTTAGCAATGGCTCGTTAGCCTGCTGTTATCATCTGTTAGCAATGGCTAGTTAGCCTGCTGTTATCATCTGTTAGCAATGGCTCGTTAGCCTGCTGTTATCATCTGTTAGCACTGGCTCGTTAGCCTGCTGTTATCATCTGTTAGCACTGGCTCGTTAGCCTGCTGTTATCATCTGTTAGCAATGGCTCGTTAGCCTGCTGTTTATCATCTGTTAGCAATGGCTCGTTAGCCTGCTGTTATCATCTGTTAGCAATGGCTAGTTAGCCTGCTGTTATCATCTGTTAGCAATGGCTCGTTAGCCTGCTGTTATCATCTGTTAGCACTGGCTCGTTAGCCTGCTGTTATCATCTGTTAGCACTGGCTAGTTAGCCTGCTGTAGATTTGTAGAGTTTTCTACTTAAGTTTTGACTCTAAGTAAGCATTATGTTACTTATGTTATGTCCCTAGGCCTTTGACTTTAAGGCTCCCTAGGCCTTTGACTTTAAGGCTCCCTAGGCCTGCTAGTCGCAAGTCATTTTCTACTTAAGTTTTGACTCCAAGTAAGCATTATGTTACTTCAAGTTCAAGTGACTTCAAGGCTCCCTAGGCCTGCTAAACTCTAAGTAAGCATTATGTTACTTCAAGTTTAAGTGACTTTAAGGCTCCCTAGGCCTTTGACTTTAAGGCTCCCTAGGCCTTTGATTTTAAGGCTCCCTAGGCCTGCTAGTCGCAAGTAGTTTTCTACTTAAGTTTTGACTCCAAGTAAGCATTATGTTACTTCAAGTTCAAGTGACTTTAAGGCTCCCTAGGCCTGCTAAACTCTAAGTAAGCATTATGTTACTTCAAGTTTAAGTGACTTTAAGGCTCCCTAGGCCTTTGACATTAAGGCTCCCTAGGCCTTTGACTTTAAGGCTCCCTAGGCCTGCTAGTCGCAAGTAGTTTTCTACTTAAATTTTTACTCCAAGTAAGCATTATGTTACTTCAAGTTCAAGTGACTTTAAGGCTCCCTAGGCCTGCTAAACTCTAAGTAAGCATTATGTTACTTCAAGTTTAAGTGACTTTAAGGCTCCCTAGGCCTTTGACTTTAAGGCTCCCTAGGCCTTTGACTTTAAGTCTCCCTAGGCCTTTGACTTTAAGGCTCCCTATGCCTGCTAGTCGCAAGTAGTTTTCTACTTAAGTTTTGACTACAAGTAAGCATTATGTTACTTCAAGTTCAAGTGACTTTAAGGCTCCCTAGGCCTGCTAAACTCTAAGTAAGCATTATGTTACTTCAAGTTTAAGTGACTTTAAGGCTCCCTAGGCCTTTCACTTTAAGGCTCCCTAGGCCTTTGACTTTAAGGCTCCCTATGCCTTTGACTTTAAGGCTCCCTATGCCTGCTAGTCGCAAGTAGTTTTCTACTTAAGTTTTGACTCCAAGTAAGCATTATGTTACTTCAAGTTCAAGTGACTTTAAGGCTCCCTAGGCCTGCTAAACTCTAAGTAAGCATTATGTTACTTCAAGTTTAAGTGACTTTAAGGCTCCCTAGGCCTTTGACTTTAAGGCTCCCTAGGCCTTTGACTTTAAGTCTCCCTAGGCCTTTGACTTTAAGGCTCCCTAGGCCTGCTAGTCGCAAGTAGTTTTCTACTTAAGTTTTGACTACAAGTAAGTATTATGTTACTTCAAGTTCAAGTGACTTTAAGGCTCCCTAGGCCTGCTAAACTCTAAGTAAGCATTATGTTACTTCAAGTTTAAGTGACTTTAAGGCTCCCTAGGCCTTTAACTTTAAGGCTCCCTAGGCCTTCTAAACTCTGAGTAAGCATTATTTTACTCCAGAGGCACCTGACAGCAAGGTGCTAAGCTTGATGAGAGTTTGCAGAGTCTCAATTTTTATCCATAGGCACTGGTGAGTGTACATCTCATGCAGCTGATATGGTTGGTATGGGTGTAACCTACCAAATGGTTGCTGTCAGGCAATCCCCTTTGCCTTGAATGAAATAGATTACACATTTTTTCGTCCTCTTTACTCTGGTTTAGTTTGCACTTGCTCGAGTGTCGTGTGTCAGGGCCCCAGGAGGTAAGGATACTATTGATGTTTTTCCTTCCGGGCTTTGAACTCCTCCCTTTTTGCCCTCATCTCTGCTTGCTGCTCTGGGGTTAGTGCCCCCCAATCGTCTGCAGAGAGGTATTTGATGTCGGAAGACTCCGTTTTCCTTGTTCTAGCCTTAGCTGGTGGCTGTTGCTAGGCTTTGGGAGGCCGAAGTTGAGCCTTCTCATCTCGCGGGTTCTCCCCTTTCCTTTCCCCCTTGTTGTGTTTGTTGTTAGATAGCATTTTGACTTGGTCATACAGCATACATTCGATACGTAACTGGTCTTGTGACCATGCTGCGCATCGGGCTGCCAGTAGGTTACCCCCTGGGACACCTCTGAATAGCTTTTCAAGCAGTAAGCATGATCCTTGCATAGGTGCTCCATGTATGACTGATCCTGCTGCAACAGTGAGAGACATGCTCCCGTCTCGCACCTGTGGGATTAGTTTCTCCACCATGTTATCCCCTGGAACTTGACCGGGGGTCCTTACTTCTATTTCCATCATTTGGGCCATTGAGGCCCTTTCGGGGATCTCCAGTCCTTTGAGATGTCTCAACATGCGAGCTAGCGTCTTTTGTGCTTGCATCTCCTGAGCTAGCATCTGCTGCGCCAGCTTCTCATGAGCTAGCATCTGCTGCGCCAGCTTCTTCTGAGCTACCTGTGGCAGATTCTCATGACCTAGCATCTGCTGAGCTAGCGTCTGCTGTGCCAGCTTCTCATGAGCTAGCGTCTCTTGTGCTAGCTTCTCCTGAGCTAGCTTCTGCTGCGCCAGCTTCTCCTGAGCTAGCGTCTGTTGTACTAGCATCTGCTGTGCTAGCATATTCTGCGCCAGCTTCTTTTGAGCTAGCGTCTCTTGTGCTAGTTTCTCATGAGCTAGCTTCTGCTGCGCCAGCTTCTCCTGAGCTAGCGTCTGTTGTACTAGCATCTGCTGTGCTAGTATCTTCTGCGCCAGCTTCTTTTGAGCTAGCGTCTGCTGCGCCAGCTTCTTATGAGCTAGCATCTTCTGCGCCAGCTTCTTCTGAGCTAGCATCTGCTGCGCCAGCTTCTTATGAGCTAGCGTCTCTTGTGCTAGCTTCTCCTGAGCTAGCTTCTGCTGCGCCCGCTTCTCCTGAGCTAGCGTCTGTTGCACTAGCATCTGCTGTGCTAGCATCTTCTGCGCCAGCTTCTTCTGAGCTAGCGTCTGCTGTTAGCTCCAGCTATTTAGCCTGCTGTTAGCTCGGGCTAGTTAGCCTTCAATTAGCTCTGGCTAGGGAGCCTCCAATTAGCTCCTGTTAGCTTCCGGCTAGTTAGCCTGATGTTCGCTTCTGTTAGCTCTGGCTAGTTAGCTCCCAGTTGGCTAGGGCCAGTTAGCTCCCAGTTGGCTAGAGCCAGTTAGCTCCCAGTTGGCTAGAGCCAGTTAGCTCCCAGTTGGCTAGAGCCAGTTAGCTCCCAGTTGGCTAGGGCCAGTTAGCTCCCAGTTGGCTAGAGCCAGTTAGCTCCCAGTTGGCTAGAGCCAGTTAGCTCCCAGTTGGCTAGAGCCAGTTAGCTCCCAGTTGGCGAGAGCCAGTTAGCTCCCAGTTGGCTAGAGCCAGTTAGCTCCCAGTTGGCGAGAGCCAGTTAGCTCCCAGTTGGCTAGAGCCAGTTAGCTCCCAGTTGGCTAGAGCCAGTTAACTCCTAGTTGGCTAGAGCCAGTTAGCTCCCAGTTGGCTAGAGCCAGTTAGCTCCCAGTTGGCTAGAGCCAGTTAGCTCCCAATTGGCTAGAGCCAGTTAGCTCCCAGTTGGCTAGAGCCAGTTAGCTCCCAGTTGGCTAGAGCCAGTTAGCTCCCAGTTGGCCAGGGCCAGTTCACTTCCAGTTAGCTCTGGCTCGTTAGCCGGCTGTTAGCTCCTGTTTGGCTAGGGCCAGTTCACTTCCAGTTAGCTCTGGCTCGTTAGCCGGCTGTTAGCTCCTGTTTGGCTAGGGCCAGTTCACTTCCAGTTAGCTCTGGCTCGTTAGCCGGCTGTTAGCTCCTGTTTGGCTAGGGCCAGTTCACTTCCAGTTAGTTCTGGCTCGTTAGCCGGCTGTTAGCTCCTGTTTGGCTAGGGCCAGTTCACTTCCAGTTAGCTCTGGCTCGTTAGCCGGCTGTTAGCTCTTGTTTGGCTAGGGCCAGTTCACTTCCAGTTAGCTCTGGCTCGTTAGCCGGCTGTTGACTCCTGCTATGTAGCCTCCTGTAGACTCCGGCTAGGTAGCCTCCTGTAGACTCTGGCCAGTTAGCTTCCAGTTAGCACTGGCTCGTTAGCCGACAATGCCAGCCTGTATGGCTGCGCTGATGTCTCTTTAAACTGCTAGACACACAGTTGCAGTAGCAGGACTTTTTGCCTGTATGATTGCGCTGGTATCTCTTTAAGCCGTCTCCAGACATTAGAGAGGGGGTTTTCTTTTCTTTCTTTTCTTTAATCCAACTTTGCGGCCTTAACCGCTCCACCAGCAATGCCCACAAAAACGCAGATGCCTTTTAACTTGCCACTGCTTTCCTCTGAGGGCCATACAGATCAATATCCTTTGTCTGGCGCATTCTAAAGCGGAAGGTTATGACTTCCTAGGTGCTGATAAGAGCACATTCAAGTAAGGTTTAAACTCACTTTTGTAATCTGTTCATTTCAGAGTTCTCCGTTATCAATATTCTGGTTTATTTTATTTGGCTGTTATCCTATACCGATCTCAGCCCGAACTCAGGGACGCCATGATAAGAGCCTACGGGTGTCTCTATCTATCTCAAATCACCTACTCAAGATAGAACCCTGTGGCTGCCCGATATCCCCCAGCGAGGTGCTAAACTCGCCAAGTTCTCGGGTCAATTACTATTCCTAATCACGCTTACTTCATAGTCACTAGTTAGTTATATCCAGTTCATATGACATTATAAGCGTAGAAGAGTTGTTAACCTCTTCTTTGTTTGTAATAAACCGAATGTATGTCCGGGAGAACTCCGTGCCTATAATAATTATTATTATATCATCATTATCATTATCATCACCATCATCATCATTTTAGGAAAAGCCTATAATGCTAATCATTTTGTAAGCCTGATGATATTACTACTCTTTTAATAAGTATTACTACTGCTAATAGTGTAATATTAGCGTAATAACATTAATAATCATTTGCAAGCCCCATAACCTCCTATCAGTTCGACAGGTCGATCAATCCATGGCCCGATCCTCAGGCCCTGCAGTGGCCAGACTCAGTTTCCCACAAATCCAATGGAGCCCGTCGAACACAGAGATACCGGCGCTTGCAAACAACAAATAGTGATATATATATATATTATATCCTAGGAAAAATCCTATGTCTTCATCTGTATCTAGGCTGGTAGAGGCCCACAAGGTTATAGGCACAATCCAGCAGTATTGAATGAAACAATTGCTTTGCTGTAATATACAATACATGGTCCTTCTAGCATGAATAGCCTATACGCTTATATATATATATATATATATATATATATATATATATATACAGATATATATACATAATCATTTACATCATAATCATAATAGTACATCATACATGTGGTTTTTTTAAATGTATAATGGCTTTCCCTTTTGACAGGGCAGGCAAGGGTTAAAATGTGCCACCCTGCTCTTAGCTTCTTGAGTGGAATCTTTCAAGGCAGCATATAGAGGAAGCACATTCCTACCCACTCTAACAGAGAACGGACTCTGAGCAGCCCCCTGCATTATCAAATTATCATTGTCTCCTTTACTAGCAATGCCTATATATAGTTTATATAGTTATACAGGTTACATAAGTAGGAGGAAGAATACAAAAATACTTTCGTCATAAATCACTGACTTTCAGTGCGCATTTGGTGCTTAGATCAGAGGCCTACTCGTCCTGTTATAATATGCTTAGATTTAAAACAGATATATACAATAAGCATATGCTTAATCCTTTACATCATACAAGTGACAGAGAGAACAGGTTGTCAAAATAAAAGGGTCACTTTGTGGCTCCTCAACACTTACTCAGTTACAAATTTAAAAGTAACTAGTTACTTCAGAAAGTAACTATTGCGTTACTTTCAATATTACTTTTTTTACATAAACAACATACACAAATCTAAACTATTTTAATGTTGCTGTGGGACAAAGTGAGACTAGCCTCCAATCAAATGCCATGTATGTAGATATTATAATTACTATGTTTATATAGTGGATCATACAAATACAATAGATGTTTTGGAACTTTTGATATGTATTGCCCCTCAACAGGCCACAACTGGGCAACATTAAATTATGCTTGTTAAGCACTATACCAAAAATAAATAACAAATATATACTGATTGATTGAACATTTTAATTAACAGATTGCAGAATGGGTACAGCACTACGGCTCAATACACACAATTGTTAAGGGGATGCAGATCAGAGAAAGACTTTCGTCTTGTTTACATCAGGGTCCTCCATTTTCAATTCATGACATACACAACATACAGATATAAGAATCGAATCGAATCATTCTAAACTAATCTAATCATGACATTTAAGACATGCATGACATACAGATATATATCTCTGCGCACCAGACTGTGCTATTAAACCAGGAAGTGCAGCACTATGTTGAGCCCATAGATATATATAGAACTATATGTCTATGGTTGAGCCTGTCAGCAGTAGAGCCACTACTGCCCTGCGCTGCAACACAACAAGAGTGAACCGCGGTCTCACGCTGACTGCTCGCTTATTATGTTGTTCCGTTGGATTCGTTTTGGATTATTTGGGCTCAAACCGTACACTACACGGACCCGCGCTGAGCCACTGACTGAATCGCGTGTGTTGTGGCTCAGACTCTGGATGCGTTAGACCCGCCCACCTCTACCTCTGATTGGCTTACCATTACATTTTACTCAGCCTCAGCCAATCGTCAGCATGTATCCGCTTGACTCACGCACTGCCCACTAAACAAGGAAGAACATATTGCTTCTCAGCGCAGATATCTGAAAGAAACAGGTTCATTCGTTATGTCCGATATTATCTGCCAACCGATATTATCGGCCGATATCGGCAGTAAAATGTGATATCGGAAAATATCGGTATCGGTAAAAAAATTAAATAAAATAAAATAAAATAACATTTTTTTTTTTTTTTTTTTTTACTTTTATTTAACCTTTATTTACCCAGGCAAGCAAGTAAGAACCCATTCTTATTTTATTTATTGTCAAAAGTATGCATGTTGGTTTAATTCAACAACAAGAGATATGTAATGTTAATTTTAACTTTTTTAATGATCATATTTTGCACAGATAATGCTTACATTTAGAAAGCCTTTTGAATGCATCCAGTGAAATTATTAGTTACCTGAAATTATTCCGTTTTTTTGGGGGGAAACCCTGCATATATCGGTATCGGTTGATATCGGTATCGGTATCGGAAATTAAGAGTTGGACAATATCGGAATATCGGTATCGGTAAAAAAGCCAATATCGAGCATCCCTAATAGTAACGCGCCGGATTTATTTGCAGTAACGGTAACAGCGTTATTGAGATTGGAAGAGTAATCCATTATATTACTCGCTACTGAAAAAACTAACGCTGTTAGTAACGCCGTTACTTATAGCGCTGTTATTCCCATCACTGTATATGATATATTATTTTAGAAAATGTATTAATACCACTATATCTGTACTCCTCTACATGTGTATGTGTAACGGGTGTCCTATATGTGCTGGTCTTGGCTAACACCCGTTCTGTCTGCGTTGTGTTCTGGGGACTTCATACACCACAGGAAAGGAGGAGACGGTTCTGCTGTTGGCATTAACGGCCATTTATTGCTGGTTCAGCTCTCAATGGTGCACACAATGATTGGCAAAGTACCACAAAGGAACAGCATTACATTTCAATTCCAATCCTGACAGTCAAATCTCTTAGGTTGAGCATCTGGCGCGAAGTCGATGGTGACGTCACTTCATGGACCGCATGGCCTAGCCACATCTCACACAGTAACTAGCATACTAAACCTGTTAGCATGAACGTGAATTACATGAATTTATACATAAAACATGAATGAAACCATTTAGAAATATACATACCTGTACACAATGATTGGCAAAGTACCACAAATGAACAGCATTACATTTCAATTCCAATCCTGACATAGTCCAAATCTGTCGACAAAGAACCATGAAATGACTAACTGTAATTGAAGGCGAATTTCACAGACCAAGACATCCAATTGTGCATAGAAATTAACCAAACGATTTGTAACAACAATACTGAGTCAACATTACTCAATTACTAACATAGAATTCTTATCTGAATATTTCCTACATAATAATCCACAAAGTGCTGCACGCTAAACGAACAACGTACCTCTTAGGTTGAGCGTCTGGGGCGAAGTGCCAGCACAACCGGAAACTAAAGCTTTAGAGACAGTGAGATGTCTATGTGAACCGGAAGGCAAAGCTATCGACAGCGAACTCTCTTAAAGTGACGGTACATGTATTGAGAGTTCGGTATAAATAAATCAGAAAACAAATGCAAAACAGTGTTCATAAACACTAGGATTTGGTGACATTTCAATCATACAAAAATAATAAACAATGTTCATTTAACACTTGTTACATATGTATACCACATGTACCCCTCTACATATGTATATATACCACCATATCTGTAACATCTACATCAGCGGTGGCGGGGGGGAGGGGCTAGCAGGGGCTTAAGCTCCCTCTGAAAATGGCTCAGCCCCCTCTAAGCCCCCCCCCCCCCAGTAATGTTTTGATGAAAAATATTTATGGAATAAAAAATATAATATATGAAGACATCGGACTGACTGACTAACTAAACTAAATCATTAAATCATATTTTTTATTTACACAAGTGATGATGACCGTCCGTTGACCTTTGCTGCGCTTGTTGTGTGATTTGATTGGTTGGTTCGTAATATCATTGCAAGTGTGATTGCTTGCGTCACACTTTTTACGTTAACGTCTAGCTAGCGCAAGCAGTTTCTAGCACTACTTAGTAGCAGCAGTTATTACAACTCAGCATCGATTAAGTTAGGTGAAATTTAGGTGAAATACAATACGTCTTCTCATCTCAGGAAGGTTCAATACTGATGAACCAAGTCTTCTCAACCAGGATGGTTCAATACTGATGAACCATGTCTTCTCAACCAGGAAGGTTCAATACTGATGAACCAAGTCTTCTCAACCAGGAAGGTTCAATACTGATGAACCAAGTCTTCTCAACCAGGAAGGTTCAATACTGATGAACCAAGTCTTCTCACCCAGGAAGGTTCAATACTGATGAACCAAGTCTTCTCAACCAGGAAGGTTCAATACTGATGAACCAAGTCTTCTCAACCAGGAAGGTTCAATACTGATGAACCAAGTCTTCTCAACCAGGAAGGTTCAATACTGATGAACCAAGTCTTCTCAACCAGGAAGGTTCAATATTGATGAACCAAGTCTTCTCAACCAGGAAGGTTCAATACTGATGATCCAAGAATGGATGAAACAGGAGCACTTTTGATTTTGAGGATCAGTTTAACAAAAACATGTCTGTTTTTAAATCAAACAATTATGGTTAATCATACATATGAATTATTATTTATTGTTGCTACCGGGGGGAAAACCTCATCTTCAGATTGACACCCGTTTAATTTGTGTGAAAAGCCCACATGTTGGAAAATGAACCGCTGCTTGTCTCTGGAGCCCAAATCCCACATGATGGAAATAGTTGGGTCAATAACCAAAATTCCGTGACCATTCTCTGGCTAAGATGTTTTGATGATTTATTTGACTTCTATGGACCTTTTATCAAATATTTAGCCCCTGTATCCCTCCCAAAAATCCCGGCATTTTTTGTCAGATGGCCAAATCCAAAATACCTGCTGACGCCATCTTGAAAAATTTACTTTTGATCCAGAGCACCTAGAATCATGTATGAATACACTTTTTTGTCAACCATGACGATTCCAATTCTGGCATCAGTTTGACTCTATGACATCAATTTGACCCAGAAATCCAAGATGGCCACCATCTAGTAGAGCGAAAATGTTACTTTTAATGTCAAAACCAATTTTACCATGGTACTGCTGTACTTTAAACAAACTACCTTCATAAGGATCTCAGCAAAATAATTGATGAATGTACAGTATGACAAGATAACTAATTATACTTCAAAATACGCTCTCTTAAATAGCTGTAACTTGAACAGGTTAACAATGAAACCACTTTAAACATGTCATGATCAGTCCGAATCAGAGCCTTCTGCCTCACTAGATTCTGAATCATCAGATTCCAATGAATCACCCCTCCTCCATACATCATCATCTCCCTTCTCATCATCATCCTCCTCACTCTCCTCTTCCTCACTTTCTTCAGCTGGTCCTGGTGCAGGTAGATGTGTTGGGAGAGCAGGTCGTGTGTGACGGACAGGGCAACAGCGATCACCCACCAGCTCCCAGCCATGTCCGAGTGGCGAAGGGTGTCGCTTCAGGGAGGGGTGGTGCACTAGATATGCCAAGTAGTTGGCACGGAGGCAGTGTTGGCGTAGGCTATCTGCATCTGGAGGGAGATGGATGAATGATTTGTTCTTCATTCTCTTCCACTTTGTGGCACAGGCCTCAGCCATGGTGCTACTCTTCTTGTCGCCATAAATAACATGTCGTGTGAACTCGAACAGCTCCTCTAGCACCTCCTCCTCAAGGTCAAGGCTATCTCCACACTGCGAGAGCAGCCGTCGTGCCATAGGGCTCTTTGCCACCTTGTCATACACCGATGACTTACCCTGCCATAGAAGGCTGAGTTGGCATCACAGCCTGTAATACAGTGTAGCTGCACAATACAGTCTGCCATCTCCTCAGTAACCAGGCCACAGCTGAAGTCAGTCTCCTGCTTTCTCCTGATACAGAGCATACCGGGCAGCTGTTGAGAGATGACCGCTGCCGTGACATAGGCATCAGTGTCGGCTGCATCAATGACAACAGGGCCACTGTAGTCTGACTCACGTAGAACTGTGTAAGCAGAGAAGAGGATGGTGTCAGCCTCAGACTGGTCAAAGCTGTAGTTCTGCATTGGTTGCTGCGTTGACAAGTTGGTGCAGTGGGAGCCAACAGAGTAGATGATCTTTGTATGTGCAACAAGTTCAGTCAGAGAGCTGCATATAACTTTTTGTAGCCGCTCCTTGTTGCTGACACTACACAGCAGTGTTTTGAACTCTCTGGCAGAGGGGAAGCGGTTGCCCAGCTTCATGTAGGTGTTGGGGACATGTACCTTACCTTGTACCGCAGGTCTTGCTCATCATCTTTAGTTGAGTATGCTGTGTCGTACAGGTAATTTACACAGAAAATACGGTCAGCATCACCATGGCGGGCAAGGATGATGGATGATACCTTGTGGACATAGTCCAACCACTTGTATGGGGTGCCATCTTGTGTCTGCTGATGGGGTTGCCATCCTCCAGATCATGCCCATGTCGACAAGAGCGGTGTAGGGTTCTTGCAGATCTACAGATTGGAGAGAGAGCTTCTGAATGAGCTTGCTCTTCTGTGTATTCCTATATGTGCCATTGGAGTTGAATAAGGCCACACATTCCTCAACAACACGATGTTCCAGCAACTCTGAGAGATTCACAAGTTGTCTGACCTCAACCAGGTCGATCACTGCCTTGAGAGCACTCCGCTCCATCTCAGCAGCTCTTGCTTTGAGTTCCTCCCCGGGCTTCTCCATGCTGGGCTGCTTGGCAAATGTCAAGCGTTTGCTCAGAGGGACAGGTGCATGGAGGGAGGTTTTCTTACTGAACACCCGGTCTCGCAAGAAGCTGGTCAACTTCTCCTCTCCCACAGCATGGGCTGAGTTGAAGTCCGCGATGAGTTCATCGGAGGCAGGCATGGCTGACTGTAGGGTGCGGAGGGTGGGTGAGGTTGGATTAAATGGGAAGGAATCAAACTCATGCATGCATGCGACCAGGTCCTGCATGCGCTGCTCATCTTCTCTCATCCTTTTCGGACCACATTCTATGTTCTTCCTCTTGGCTTTTTTTTTTTTGGCCAGGGCATTGTGAGCCACCCGGATCTTCGCCAAATTGTTCACATTTATGGAGTGCACCAGCAGCTGCTTCTCATTCTGGAGGATGGAGAGCCAGCCAGACTTCATTTTGCTGCCCTTGTTCATTGTACACTCGATCCACATGTCCCAGGCCATGTTGGAGTAGGGGTTGCCTGTGATGGACTGAGTGAAATCAGTATGAAGGAAGGCGACCTGATCAGCTGGGAGAGCTGTCAGCATTGCCCAGAAGTCAAGCAGCCACCTTCCATACCTATTGTTGTCGTACACTACCATCCATGGCAGCATGGCACGCAGAGAGCTGACATACTCATCCCAGTTGCAGATATGTACTGCATGCACATTCTGCATGAGTGCATCTGTCGTAGACAGGAAGTCCCTCCAGTAGACCGCCATGTTACTGGCCTCCACCTGGGTGAATAAATTGGTGATGAGGCGCTCAAGGTCAGTATCATCCTCCAGTGCCGCATGTGCAGCTGCACAGGGTTCTTGGGAGAGACTCATATCTCTCATAATCTCAAGGTTCTCCCTCGTCTCATCAGCCAGGTTGGGCATGAGCCTCCCCTTTACCAGCTGACTCATGAGTGCCTCATAGATGAGCCTCAAGC